>NW_026288907.1:0-217500 GCF_023373465.1 Oncorhynchus keta | reverse complement strand
TGTTGTGTTTAGGTACACATGTTGTGTTTAGGTATACATGTTGTGTTTAGGTACACATGTTGTGTTTAGGTATACATGTTGTGTTTAGGTATACATGTTGTGTTTAGGTACACATGTTGTGTTTAGGTACACATGTTGTGTTTAGGTATACATGTTGTGTTTAGGTACACATGTTGTGTTTAGGTACATGTTGTGTTTAGGTATACATGTTGTGTTTAGGTATACATGTTGTGTTTAGGTATACATGTTGTGTTTAGGTATACATGTTGTGTTTAGGTATACATGTTGTGTTTAGGTATACATGTTGTGTTTAGGTATACATGTTGTGTTTAGGTACACATGTTGTGTTTAGGTACACATGTTGTGTTTAGGTATACATGTTGTGTTTAGGTGCAGTAATACACATGTTGTGTTTAGGTATACATGTTGTGTTTAGGTATACATGTTGTGTTTAGGTATACATGTTGTGTTTAGGTATACATGTTGTGTTTAGGTATACATGTTGTGTTTAGGTATACATGTTGTGTTTAGGTACACATGTTGTGTTTAGGTACACATGTTGTGTTTAGGTATACATGTTGTGTTTAGGTGCAGTAATACACATGTTGTGTTTAGGTATACATGTTGTGTTTAGGTATACATGTTGTGTTTAGGTACACATGTTGTGTTTAGGTATACATGTTGTGTTTAGGTATACATGTTGTGTTTAGGTACACATGTTGTGTTTAGGTACACATGTTGTGTTTAGGTACACATGTTGTGTTTAGGTATACATGTTGTGTTTAGGTATACATGTTGTGTTTAGGTATACATGTTGTGTTTAGGTATACATGTTGTGTTTAGGTACACATGTTGTGTTTAGGTACACATGTTGTGTTTAGGTATACATGTTGTGTTTAGGTGCAGTAATACACATGTTGTGTTTAGGTATACATGTTGTGTTTAGGTATACATGTTGTGTTTAGGTATACATGTTGTGTTTAGGTATACATGTTGTGTTTAGGTATACATGTTGTGTTTAGGTATACATGTTGTGTTTAGGTACACATGTTGTGTTTAGGTACACATGTTGTGTTTAGGTATACATGTTGTGTTTAGGTACACATGTTGTGTTTAGGTATACATGTTGTGTTTAGGTATACATGTTGTGTTTAGGTATACATGTTGTGTTTAGGTATACATGTTGTGTTTAGGTATACATGTTGTGTTTAGGTATACATGTTGTGTTTAGGTATACATGTTGTGTTTAGGTATGCAGTAATACACATGTTGTGTTTAGGTATACATGTTGTGTTTAGGTACACATGTTGTGTTTAGGTATACATGTTGTGTTTAGGTATACATGTTGTGTTTAGGTATACATGTTGTGTTTAGGTATACATGTTGTGTTTAGGTATACATGTTGTGTTTAGGTACACATGTTGTGTTTAGGTACACATGTTGTGTTTAGGTACACATGTTGTGTTTAGGTACACATGTTGTGTTTAGGTACACATGTTGTGTTTAGGTACACATGTTGTGTTTAGGTACACATGTTGTGTTTAGGTACACATGTTGTGTTTAGGTACACATGTTGTGTTTAGGTACACATGTTGTGTTTAGGTACACATGTTGTGTTTAGGTACACATGTTGTGTTTAGGTACACATGTTGTGTTTAGGTACACATGTTGTGTTTAGGTATACATGTTGTGTTTAGGTACACATGTTGTGTTTAGGTATACATGTTGTGTTTAGGTATACATGTTGTGTTTAGGTATACATGTTGTGTTTAGGTACACATGTTGTGTTTAGGTATACATGTTGTGTTTAGGTACACATGTTGTGTTTAGGTACACATGTTGTGTTTAGGTACACATGTTGTGTTTAGGTACAGTAATACACATGTTGTGTTTAGGTACACATGTTGTGTTTAGGTACACATGTTGTGTTTAGGTACAGTAATATACATGTTGTGTTTAGGTACACATGTTGTGTTTAGGTATACATGTTGTGTTTAGGTATACATGTTGTGTTTAGGTACAGTAATATACATGTTGTGTTTAGGTACACATGTTGTGTTTAGGTATACATGTTGTGTTTAGGTATACATGTTGTGTTTAGGTACACATGTTGTGTTTAGGTATACATGTTGTGTTTAGGTATACATGTTGTGTTTAGGTATACATGTTGTGTTTAGGTATACATGTTGTGTTTAGGTATACATGTTGTGTTTAGGTATACATGTTGTGTTTAGGTACACATGTTGTGTTTAGGTACACATGTTGTGTTTAGGTATACATGTTGTGTTTAGGTACACATGTTGTGTTTAGGTGCAGTAACATACAGATATAAAGGTCAAGAGGTCGTGAACCAAGAGGGGCCCTTGAACACATGTTGTGTTTAGGTACATATGTTTTCTGTTTATGAAGGAATAAATGATTGACAGGATATAGAACACGCAACAATTTAATGACTGAAACAGATAATTTGACCCAGGATTCCACAGGCCACAATCAACTCTAGGCAAATGGTGGTCCCATCAGATACTGACTGGTTTTCTGATCGCGCCCCTACCATTTCTTCAAGGTATCTGTGACCAACGGATGCATATCTGTATTCCCAGTCATGTGAAAATATAGATTCGGCCTCTAATGAATTTATTTAGATTGACTGATTTCCTTAATATGAACTTGAACTCAGTAAAAATGTTTGAAATTGTTACATTTTGTGTTCATATTTTTGTTCAGTATTTACATACACACACATATTATATATATACACAAAAACATATATGGGGGATTAGAAATGAAGTAGACAATTACATTGATGGGAGCTACAATCTAAGTTCAATATTAAAGCTGATCTACCCCCTAGGATAGAGGACTTTTTTCTCTAAAAATGTTCAGCGTACATCTATCCTATCCTATCCTATATCTACTGTTCAGACTGTGTGTAATCTTTCATGTCTTTTCAGGTTACATAAGTGGGTAAAACTCCTTCCACACTGGGAGCAGTGGTAAGGCTTCTCGCCTGTGTGTATTCTTTGATGTATTTTCAGTTTACATAAGTGGGCAAAACTCTTTCCACACTGGGAGCAGGGGTAAGGCTTCTCCCCTGTGTGTAATATCTCATGTGTTTTCAGGTTACATGAGTGGGTAAACCGCTTTCCACACTGGGAGCAGGGGTAAGGCTTCTCCCCTGTGTGTAATCTCTCATGCGATTTCAGGTTACATAAGTGGGCAAAATTCTTTCCACACTGGGAACAGTGGTAAGGCTTCTCCCCCGTGTGTATTCTCTGGTGTGTTTTCAGTTTACATAAGTGAGCAGAACTCTTTCCACACTGGGAGCATTGGAAAGGCTTCTCCCCTGTGTGAATGCTCTCATGTTTTTTCAGGTTGCTTTTCTGGGTAAAACTCTTTCCACACTGGGAGCAGTGGTAAGGCTTCTCCCCCGTGTGTATTCTCTCATGTTTTTTCAGGTGCTCTTTCTGGTTAAAACTCTTTCCACACTGGGAGCAGAGGTGTTGTCTTGCTGGTTTGGACTTCACTGGCTCCAGTTCCTCTGAGTCTGGTCTTTCTCCTGCCAAAGACAGAGTGTTCACTTAAATAGAGACCTGAACAAAACCTCCACATGACAAAACGGCCTTGCTACGAGGGTAAAATCCTAATCAGATCCCCTCAATAATCTGAGGCCAATTTGAACAATCTTGGTGTGATTTAGCTTCCTGGTAATTACTAATAATATTTTATAAAAGTCAGATCACAAAAACGAAACAGTTCCAGGACACTGAAGACATGTTTTTTCTCAGAACACAAAACAGTTCTATGAAACAGACGTCACTGGATTCCAACCGAGCAGGCGGTTCTAAATATACAACCTTCAGTGTCCTAAACAGTTCTAGGACACTGAAGACACTGAAGACACAGACTTCACTGGATTCCAATTGAACAGGTGGTTCTAAATACATAACATTCATAGCTGTATGATACAGAATGTGACCGACACACTTCCTTAAACATAAAATAACTAAAGAAGTAAATGTGTTTTTTGTTTGTTTTTGTTTTTACATTGGAGGCAAAAGCACATCAGTAACATCTCCCCGTTGTTGAAAGGGTTCGACACATTGCTGTTTAAATGGACCAATTTCTTATTTAAACGTTCAGATTTTCAACATTTTGACGATGAGGCGCTGATTTCATATTTTGGGTAAAGTAAAAAATAAGAAGGTGAAGCACATCAGTAACATCTCCCCATTGTTCGACACGTTATTTCATTTTTTATATCTTGACTATCACATTTTGGCTAAAGTAAAAAAAATAAGAAGGCGAAACATTTTGGGTAGATGTTCCTAAAAACTGATAGTAACTATATATAGTAAGTTTATATACAGCCATATTATAAAGTCTGAAAGGGCTTGTTCATTCACTATGACATCATCATATGTTTCTAAAACTGATAGAAACACTGAACAAAAACTATAAACGCAACATGTAAAGTGTTGGTCCCATGGCAACATGTAAAGTGTTGGTCCCATGGCAACATGTAAAGTGTTGGTCCCATGGCAACATGTAAAGTGTTGGTCCCATGGCAACATGTAAAGTGTTGGTCCCATGGCAACATGTAAAGTGTTGGTCCCATGGCAACATGTAAAGTGTTGGTCCCATGGCAACATGTAAAGTGTTGGTCCCATGGCAACATGTAAAGTGTTGGTCCCATGGCAACATGTAAAGTGTTGGTCCCATGGCAACATGTAAAGTGTTGGTCCCATATGGCTTCATGAGCTGAAATAAAAGATTGCAGAAATTTTCCATACGTACAAAAAGCTTATTTCTCTCAAAATTTTACATTTGTTACTGAACATGTCTCCAATGGGAGCAGTGGTACATCCCTGTTGTTACTGAACATGTCTCCAATGGGAGCAGTGGTACATCCCTGTTGTTACTGAACATGTATTCTTTGCCAAGATAATCCATCCACCTGACAGGTGAGGCATATCAAGAAGCTGATTAAACAGCATTATCATTACACAAGTGCACCTTGTGCTGGGGACAATAAAAGGCCACTCGAAAATGTGCAGTTTTGTCACACAGAAATGCCAGATGTCTCAGAGGGAGCCGGCAATTGGTATGCTGACTGCAGGAATGTCCACTGGAGCTGTTGCCATGGAATTGTATGTACAGTACCAGTCAAAATGTTGGATTCACGTACTCATTCAAGGGTTTTTCTGTACTTTTACATTGTAGAATAACAGTAAAGACATCAAAACTATGAATAATCAGAATCAGGTAGTAACCAAAAGTGTTTAACAAATCAAAATATATATTAAATTCTTCACCTTGATGACAGCTTTGCACACGTTTGGCATTCTCTCAACCAGCTTCACATGGAATGCTTTTCCAACCAGTCTTGAAGGAGTTCCCACATATGCTGAGAACATGTTGGCTACTTTTCCTTCACTCTGCGGTCCGACTCAGCCCAAACCATCTTAATTTGGGTTGAGGTCAGGTGATTGTGGAGGCCAGGTTATCTGATGCAGCACTCCATCCCTCTCCTTCTTGGTCAAATAGACCTTACACAGCCTGGAGGTGTTTTGTGTCATAGTCCTGTTGAAAAACAAATGAAAGCCCCACTAAGCCCAAACCAGATGGGATGGCGTATCGCTGCAGAATCCTGTGGTAGCCATGCTGGTTAAGTGTGACTTCTAAATCAATCACTGACAGTCAACAGCGAAGCACCTGCACACCATCACACATACGGAGATCATCCATCCATGGTCCTTCTGTGGCTCAGTTGGTAGAGCATGGCGCTTGTAACGCCAGGGTAGTGGGTTCAGTCATGTGTGCATACATTCTACGTATGGGTGGTCCCGGGAATCGAACCCACTACCCTGGCGTTACAAGCGCCATGCTCTACCAACTGAGCTACAGAAGGACCAGAAACCTGGCCGTGTGAGCCAGGACAACAACCTCTCCCTCATCATGATCAAGACAAAGGAGATGATTGTAGACTACAGGAAAAGGAGGACCTTTCACACCCCCATTCTCATCGACGGGGCTGTAGTGGAGTAGGTTGAGAGCTTCAATTTCCTTGATGTTCACAATTACCAACAACCTATCGTGGTCCAGACACTAAGACAGTCGTGAAAAGGGCACGACAAAGCCTATTCCCCCTCAGAAGACTGAAAAGATTTGGCATGGGTCCTCACATCCTCAGAAGACTGAAACGATTTGGCATAGGTCCTCACATCCTCAGAAGACTGAAAAGATTTGGCATGGGTCCTCACATCCTCAGAAGATTCAACCGCTGCACCATCGAGAGCATCCTGACGGGTTGCATCACTGACTGGTACTTCTCGGCCTCCAACCGCAAGGCACTAGAGGCTAGTGCGTACGGCCCCAGTACATCACTGGGGCCAAGCTTCCTGGCACCCAGGACCTCTATACCAGGCGGTGTCAGAGAAAGGCCCTAAAAATGGTCAAAGACTCAAACCACCCGAGTCATAGACTGTTCTCTCTGCTATTGCAGGACAAGTGGAACCGGAGTGGAGCCGGAGCTCCAAGTCGAGGACCAAAAGGCTTTAATTTTGTAGGTTGCGTGAACAACAACAGTAATTGTGTGATAAATAAAAATCCTCAGCAAACTACCCATATAATGACAGAGCGAAATGTTAGCAAAAATAATTATTCCCACTTGATCCAGATCTAGATTTGTAATCGACTGTTTTTTGGTTGTGTAAACAACAACTGTAATTGTGTGATGGTGGGGCAGCGTTCATTTATGGTCGATTCCGTGGGAAAGTCAACCTGAACATGTGTAACGGAGGTGAGAACGTGCCGTAAACTCACTCCACAGCTCGAAACGTCACAGATGGAGCAGATGGAGCTGAGATGGGGACAGGGACACTCGAGGAAGAGACGGAGGCCAAGTCTCACAAAAAATGCTTTTCATTCAATCATATTTCATGGCTTTTAGAAAAGGTTTAAAATATATATTTGCCAGTTTAACAAGTTCTGTAGATCAGATGTTAATGACACAATACAGACCACATTGAAGTGTCTGGAGTTTAGTTCTAGAGTCTTGTAAAGATATGGGGGGTGACTGGGACAGGCAATGTGACATCCATCATGTTTTGAGAAAATGTTTTTGTAAAACATGAACCTTTTCAAACTTTCTCTCTAAATCAAACTTTCATTCAGGTTTTATATGGTCTATTGGTTTCTCTCTTTTCATTGGCAGAATCCTTTTTCAGTATTATATTCATAACATCCATATCCACCAGTCTATCTTCCTGTCAACTAACATAACTCTGCTGGTTGTCCTGGTAACAGATACCAGTCTTCCTCATGTCAACTATTTTTATTGTTATTTTATATTTAACCTTTATTTAACCAGGCAAGTCAGTTAAGAACAAAATCTTATTTACAACGACGGCCTAGGAACAGTGGGTTAACTGCCTTGTTCAGGGGCAGAACGGCAGATTTTTACCTTGTCAGCTCGGGGATTCGAACAACCTTTCGGTTAGTGGCCCTAACCTAAAGGTGGCTCTAACCACCAGGCTACCTGCCGCCCCAAAACTAACAGAACTTTGCTGGTTGTCCTGGTAACAGATACCAGATCTATTTCATTTGTTCAAACTAAACTACAGCACTTACTTTGATGAGTCAAATCTGATCCTGATCCTTTCTTCTCTTCTCCTCTTCTCACAGTTCCACTCAGCCCCGTTGTTTTCCTGCAGTCCACCAGCAGCACAGACAACCTCTTCATACCCAGCAGTAAGGTGCTACCGGGAGAGGCACGACACGGGGACTCCGGGAGGGAGGAAGGGCTAGCGTTGTCCTGGTAACCATAAAGAGGGGACACAGACACATATCATTATGGATGCTGATGTCATTGTTGTCATAAAGTGCTTTACAGAAACCCAGAACCCGATAGAGAAAGCTGTATGCTAGACCAGACCAAGCTGTATGCTAGACCAGACCAAGCTGTATGCTGGACCAGACCAAGCTGTATGCTAGACCAGACCAAGCTGTATGCTGGACCAGACCAAGCTGTATGCTAGACCAGACCAAGCTGTATGCTAGACCAGACCAAGCTGTATGCTAGACCAGACCAAGCTGTATGCTAGACCAGACCAAGCTGTATGCTAGACCAGACCAAGCTGTATGCTAGACCAGACCAAGCTGTATGCTAGACCAGACCAAGCTGTATGCTAGACCAGACCAAGCTGTATGCTAGACCAGACCAAGCTGTATGCTAGACCAGACCAAGCTGTATGCTAGACCAGACCAAGCTGTATGCTAGACCAGACCAAGCTGTATGCTAGACCAGACCAAGCTGTATGCTAGACCAGACCAAGCTGTATGCTAGACCAGACCAAGCTGTATGCTAGACCAGACCAAGCTGTATGCTAGACCAGACCAAGCTGTATGCTAGACCAGACCAAGCTGTATGCTAGACCAGACCAAGCTGTATGCTAGACCAGACCAAGCTGTACCATCTGGTGTTCTGATCTGGAGAGACTCTTCTCTGCCTCGTCAGCATCAGGATGTTGTTGAGGCTCCCCAGAGGATCCACCATAGTCATGTCTCTCTCCTGTGTGAACGAGAACATCAAACAGATATTGAACATTCTTTTAAAATCATAGGGTCTTAGACGAGGCATTAATATATCTCAACTGAGACACCTGAAACCCCACCTCTTCAAGGAATACCTAGGATAGGGTAAGTAATCCTTCTCACCCCCCCTAAAAGATTTAGATGCACTATTGTAAAGTGGCTGTTCCACTGGACGTCATAAGGTGTATGCACCAATTTGTATGTCGCTCTGGATAAGAGCGTCTGCTAAATGACTTAAATGTAAATGTAACTGGGCATATGTGAAAGGGTTTTTGCACGAAACAGGTGTATTTTGCATCCCTTCAATATTTTATGAAGAAATTATGCTCCAATATTGAATTTTAAAAGCCTGTTGCATTAGATGAGGTGCAGTTTAATGTAGACCACATGGATAATTCAATACATAATCTAAAAGTCCCCAAAATACATGTACCAATGGCAGATTGACCCTTTAACAATTCCTACAGTACTGAACAACATATTCAAGTGTAGAACTTCAGTAGAATGCCCCTTAAAAACCCCACATTCAATAACTGCATAGTTTGTGTCCCTGTTTAAGACAGTACTCACTGGTGTTAATCTGATATTCTGTCTCCTCCTCTTTCACTCCCAAAACGTCTTCCTCCTTCACCTTTATTGAGATAGCATCCTCTTCCTCTCTGAACGGTTCTTTCTCTTCCTTCACTATAACAGCCTCCTCTTCCTCCATTTTCATTCTGAAAGGTTCTTTCTCTCCTTTCACTGTAATATCCTCCTCTTCGTCTTTCACGACAATGTTCAGCGCCAGAGCATCTTTCTCTCCTTTCACTGTAATATTCTCCTCTTCGTCTTTCACGACAATGTTCAGCGCCAGAGCTTCTTTCTCCAAACAGCAGACATCTTCTTTAGCAGGGGATGAGTACTTTAGTGAGCTCATGGTCAGTGATGTTAGTTAGCATTAGCGACTAGCCTAGTGCTAGGGTCAGTATCAATATTTAACACGTTTGCAAATTGAACAAGGAATTTAGGTTAAAGTTAACCAGTTGATACGTCGCCAGAAATGTATTTTCAACACTGAGATTAGCTAATGTACATTAATAATGTCTAAAAACTCAATCTTTCAGTTTTGTGTTGGCTAGCAAGCTACCGAGGTGGTTGTTGCAGCCGTGTTGTTGTTCCTGAAGAAGCGTCCCGTCCATTATACGTCACACAAGAAGCATCAACTGAAAGACGCTCATCGCCATCTGCTGGCTGGAGTGGGTAACGCAGTTTGGAAACAATAGTTACTACACTTCTGTATTGGAAAAAACGTCATAATAATTTAACAATAAACTGATATATTTTCTCTTACAAATAATAATTTCCTGTACACAGACGTAGAAGCTTAATATGAATATGTAGATGATGATTAAATACTTATATGAATAGGTAGTGTGTTAATGTGTGTTTTCTCTGTTAATTTTTGACATTAGTTTTAATCTAGATGTGACCATGCTATCCACTTCAATCAGTGTAAGATACAAACCATCCTGTAAACAACAGTGCAAATGCAAATAGCACTTGATTTTCTGATTATCTGTAGTGCTTTACACTGGGTAGACAAAACATTAGGAACACCTGCTCCTTCCTTGACATAGACTGACTAGGTGAATCCGTGTGAAAGCTATGATCCCTTACTGATGTCACTAGTTAAATCCACTTCAATCAGTTTCGATGAAGAGGGGGAGACAGGTTAAATAAGGATTTTAAGCCTTGAGACAAATGAGACATGGGATTGTGTATGTGTACCATTCAGATGGTGAATTGGGAATTGTATTATGACATCAGAACTACTCAGACATTCCAAATATCACTTGATTATCAGAAGGGTGTATTATGATGTCAGAACTACTTGTCCTGCTGGACACAATAGAGCAAATGCATCACATGCAAATAGCACTTGATTAACCGTAGTGCTATACACTGAGTCTACAAAACATTAAGAACACCTGCTCCTTCCATGACATAGACTGACCAGGTGAATCTAAGTGAAAGCTATGATCCCTTATTGAGGTAAATAGTTAAATCCAGACGAGGGGGGACAGGTTAAAATAAGGATTTTAAGACAAATGAGACATGGATTGTGTATGTGTGCCATTCAGATAGATGGTGACTGTCATTCATATTCCATTCACCCTGTTCATTCAGATGGTGACTGTCATTCATATTCCATTCACCCTGTTCATTCAGATGGTGACTGTCATTCATATTCCATTCACCCTGTTCATTCAGATGGTGAAGAGGGGAAGACAACATATTATAAGGGTCATTGAACAGGGTATGATAGTAGGCGCCAGGCACACTGGTTTGTGTCAAGAACTGCAACGCTACAGCTTCCCATGTGTACCAAGAATGGTCCACCATTCTATCCATGTCGATGAAGGGGAGGAGGCCAGTTAAATAAGGATTGTTAAGTGAAATGAGACATGGATTGTGTCTGAGCACCATTCAGAGGGTGAATTGGGAAGACTAAATATTTAAGTGCCTTTGAACGGGGTATGGTAGTAGGTTCCAGGCGCACCGGTTTGTGATTTGTTTTTCCAACTCAACAGTTTCCCATGTGTACCAAGAATGGTCCACCACCGTAACAGTGGCGGTCAGTGCCGTTTAAGATGAGGGAGGACCATTTTGTTTTTCATGGGCATGTCCTTATTTCTACTACAGCATGTTGGATGACTGTCATTCATATTCCATTCACCCTGTTCAACGTAGCATGAACGGATTTAGGCTACTACACGATACTCACATTTTTCACTATAACCATCATGAGGTTGCTACAACCTGGCCTATGAATGAAAGTTTAGAATGTAGGTGCACACTGGTCGAGAGAAACATACTGCCTAGCACACTCTTGACTACATCTAGCTGATATAGGGTGTCATCAGTAGTCCAACAGTTTCAAACAAGAGATTCTATTGGACAAATGTTCATCCCGGTTTTGTTCCGTTTATGTAACATTTGTCAACAACAATACTTATTTTCCACCATCATTTGCAAATAAATTAATAAAAAATCCTACAATGTGATTTTCTGGATTTTTTCTCTCTCACTTTGTCTGTCATAGTTGAAGTGTACCTATGATGAAAATTACAGGCCTCTCTCATATTTTAAGTGGGAGAACTTGCACAATTGTTGGCTGACTGTATGTTACCCAACTAATTCTGACTAAATACTTTTTTGCCCCACTGTATATGTGACCAGGAAAGAAAACAGAGATACTGGGGTGCAAAAGAGCAAGAGGATAAATAACAATATGGGGATGAGGTAGTTGGGTGGGCTATTTACAGATTGGCTGTGTACAGGTGCAGTGATCGGTAAGCTGCTCTGACAGCTGATGCTTAAAGCAACCGCTTGAAGAGCATGCATTTAGTTTTACTAGCATTTAAAAGCAATTGGGGGCCACGGAAGGAGAGTTGTAATGGCATTGAAGGTCGTTTGGAGGTTTGTTAGCAAAGTGTCCAAAGAAGGGCTGTATGTATGATGTATACAGAATGGTGTCGTCTGCGTAGAGGTGGACCAGAGAATCACCACCAGCAGCAATGACTGGGCTGATGGAAACAGGATATGCCTGGACACTTTTTATAAATGCTGACAGACAATTTGTTAGTTTGTTTGACATGATGATATGTTGTGTGGTCCTCCCACTATGACTTGGGAACCCATGTAGTTTATTAGGCTACAGATGAAATAAGTTATGAACTTCACAGGGTGGTGAAAGTGCACGTGATGAGCTTGATGCTGGTGTTCTGGTGACATGATGATTGATGCTTGGTTGCCATTTGACAAATAAAATACAAAAAGAATACTTGAACTTAAATCTTCATTGTAAAGGTTCTAAACACAGTTTCCCATGTTTGTATCTATGAGCTGCTGGCTACAGTGCACGGGACAAGAGAACACAGTTTCCCATGTCTGTATCTATGAGCTGCTGGCTACAGTGCACGGGACAAGAGAACACAGTTTCCCATGTCTGTATCTATGAGCTGCTGGCTACAGTGCACGGGACAAGAGAACACAGTCTGTATCTATGAGCTGCTGGCTACAGTGCACGGGACAAGAGAACACAGTTTCCCATGTCTGTATCTATGAGCTGCTGGCTACAGTGCACGGGACACAGTTTCCCAGTCTGTAACACAGTTTTCCCATGTCTGTATCTATGAGCTGCTGGCTACAGTGCACGGGACAAGAGAACACAGTTTCCCATGTCTGTATCTATGAGCTGCTGGCTACAGTGCACGGGACAAGAGAACACAGTTTCCCATGTCTGTATCTATGAGCTGCTGGCTACAGTGCACGGGACAAGAGAACACAGTTTCCCATGTCTGTATCTATGAGCTGCTGGCTACAGTGCACGGGACAAGAGAACACAGTTTCCCATGTCTGTATCTATGAGCTGCTGGCTACAGTGCACGGGACAAGAGAACACAGTTTCCCATGTCTGTATCTATGAGCTGCTGGCTACAGTGCACAAGAGGACAAGAGAACACAGTTTCCCATGTCTGTATCTATGAGCTGCTGGCTACAGTGCACGGGACAAGAGAACACAGTTTCCCATGTCTGTATCTATGAGCTGCTGGCTACAGTGCACGGGACAAGAGAACACAGTTTCCCATGTCTGTATCTATGAGCTGCTGGCTACAGTGCAAGAGAACACAGTTTCCCATGTCTGTATCTATGAGCTGCTGGCTAAGGGTTTCCCATGTCTGTATCTATGAGCTGCTGGCTAAGTGCACGGGACAAGAGAACACAGTTTCCCATGTCTGTATCTATGAGCTGCTGGCTACAGTGCACGGGACAAGAGAACACAGTTTCCCATGTCTGTATCTATGAGCTGCTGGCTACAGTGCACGGGACAAGAGAACACAGTTTCCCATGTCTGTATCTATGAGCTGCTGGCTACAGTGCACGGGACAAGAGAACACAGTTTCCCATGTCTGTATCTATGAGCTGCTGGCTACAGTGCACGGGACAAGAGAACACAGTTTCCCATGTCTGTATCTATGAGCTGCTGGCTACAGTGCACGGGACAAGAGAACACAGTTTCCCATGTCTGTATCTATGAGCTGCTGGCTACAGTGCACGGGACAAGAGAACACAGTTTCCCATGTCTGTATCTATGAGCTGCTGGCTACAGTGCACGGGACAAGAGAACACCATAAACAAGTAAAACATATGTCTGTATCTATGAGCTCAGTGCAATGAGAACATTTCATGACACGTGATTGAACAAAGAATTTCCCATGTCTGTATGATGTCATACAAGAGAACACAGTTCATGACACGTGATTGAACAGTTTCCGTATGATGATGTCATAATGAATTCATGACACGTGATTGAACAAATATGATGATGTCATAATGAATTCATGACACGTGATTGAACAAATATGATGATGTGGGGCGGCAGGGTAGCCTAGTGGTTAGAGCGTTGGACTAGTAACTGGAAGGTTGAAAGTTCAAATCCCCGAGCTGACAAGGTACAGACAGATCTGTCGTTCTGCCCCTGAACAGAGAGTTTGACAGCGATGAGGGGGTGGTCAGATTTTCACATTGATCAAACATCACATGGATTTATTTTGTGGAAACAATGTTTATTCAACCAGTGGGAGTCTTGTACATTCCCCCAGGAAAGTGGAACGAGGAACTCTTCTTTGAGACAATGATAAACAGCAATCCTTGGGAGAGTTGTGGTGGATATTATAAAATAAGGATCTGCTGGAGTCCAAGTCAAACCAAGACTCTTTATTTCTGAGCTCAGAGAGAATAACAGAGTTACACAGCGCAGTGTAGACAGTCTGAATTCCTGAAGCATTGGGTGATGAGCACATATCTTTATAGTTTCCTGTTCCTGGGTGGGACTTTATTCATACAAGGACACAGGTGCAAATTGGTTTGCAACACAGGATGATAGTCCCAAGAACAGGAGCTTATAATAGGACAGTTTCACAAGGTTAGTCACATACTCAGTTATGTGGACACACAAACAATTAACGTTTTCCATTACAGAGTCTGAACATTTTCATTTCATTAAATCATCAGTGGGCCAACAATGCAAATGTCAACAATGGAACAAATGCATCACATCCAAATATCACTTGATTATCTGTAGTGCTGGAGGAATGACACACCCAGATAAACACACACAAAGAGTTTAAAAAAAGGACAATTTAAAACAAGGAACCTGATCTCCTTTATATTCAAACTGACAGACTCCATATTCAATTCATGTTTTCTAATAAAAACAAACAAATATACACATAGAGTTTAAAAAAGGACCATTTAAACACATGGAATCTGATCTACTCTATATTATATATGTTTTCTAATAAAATCATAATAATAAATAAAAACATACAAATATATATGTTTGAGTACACTTTGTACCATTTCATTTCACATGGTATAAACAAGTAAACACATTCTCAGTCAACAATATAAGACAATGGACAATTAAATGTGAAATATGAGTTCACACACTAGGATAAGTAAGTATACTCTCCTGTGTGGATTCTCACCTGACTTTTAAGTGTCTGTGATGAGTAATATGTCTTCCCACAGTCTGAACATTTGTAAGGCTTCTCCCCTGTGTGCAGTCTCATGTGTTCCTTCAGGCTTCCTAAATGGGTAAAACACTTTGAACACTGGGAGCAGTGGTAAGGCTTCTCCCCTGTGTGTATTCACTCATGACTTCTCAGGCTTTATAAAGGGCCAAAACTGTTTCCACACTGGGCGCAATGGTATGGTGTCTCCCTAGTGTATTCGCGCATGAGCATTGAGGGTGTCTAAGCGCTTAAAACTCTTCCCACACTGAGAGCAAGTGTGTGGCTCCACTCTTGTATGTATCTTCTCGTGTCTTTTCAGGCTAGCTAAATGGTTAAAACTCTTTCCACATTGTGAGCAGTAGTAAGGCTTCTCCCTTGTGTGCAGTCTCATGTGTTCCTTCAGGCTTGCTGACCGGATAAAACACTTTCCACACTGGGTGCAATGGTACGGCTTCTCCCCTGTGTGTATTTTCTTGTGAGTTTTGAGGGTGTCTAACCGCTTAAACCGCTTTCCACACTGGGAGCAATGGAAAGGCCTGTTCTGTGTGTGCGTTCGCTCATGAGCTTTCAGATTTCCTAAGTGGCTAAAACTCTTTCCACACCGGGCGCAATTTTGTGTCTTCGGTTCTGCGTGTCCCCTCTCATGTCTTTTCAGGCTTCCTGACTTGGTAAAACTCCTTCCACAATGGCAGCAGAGGTGTTGACTTGCTGGTTTGGACGTCTTTGGTTCCTCCAAGTTTGGTTTTCCTCCTGCCAAAGACAGTGTTTATTTAAAGACAGAGCAGAATGAAATCTCCACATCATAAAACTGCCTTGCTATGAGGTTTAACCTTGTCTTGGTAAAGGAGAAATGTTCACTAACAGGGATGTAAACACATTTGTGCACAGAATATGAGAGAAATAAGCTTTTGAAACATGGGACCAACACTTTTTTATTTTTGTATATACTTATTTCCCACCATAATTTGCAAATAAATTCATTAAAAAAAAATCTTCTCATTTTGTCTGTCATAGTTGAAGTGTACCTATGATGAAAATTACAGGCCTCTCATCTTTTTAAGTGGGAGAACTTGCACAATTGGTGGCTGACTAAATACTTTTTTTGCCCCAATGTATGTTCTCTCTCCACTGGCTATTGTCATGGAAATTGCAGGATTATGTTATAACGCTTGTATTGTATTATAATGGTTGTTTTATTCGACAGAATAGAGTATTCTGTTAACTATTGTGTGTGTGTTCTGCTGAGGATGGGCCTCTATGAGATAACAATGACAGGGGAGATTTACGATGTCTTTGGGTGATAAAACCTAAAGAGAATTCCAGAGAACACGAGGTAATGATTGTCTGGAACCAGGAAGAGATGGTTCCAGACACTGGTCTACACAATGAAAACTGTTGACACAGCAGAGATGCTGTTTACTATGTATTATAAATATCTTTCATACAAATCTTAACCTTGTGGCCCATTCTATGTATCGGTTGTTCGTCGTGTAGGTTGAAAGTGGTGCATCTTGGTTATAAAAGACCTTTGTACTTTTGTTTTGCCGCTCTCAACGGATCATTAGAACATGGTGAATCGTTGACAAGTCAAAGCTCTTATTATTACAGATGTAGTTTAAGTATAACTCTGACTTGGTGTGATAAGTTTATATCTCCTCATTTGATAGTAAAGAAATTAACCACCATACTATCTGGCCAACAGGCTCCACTCTAGCCTCCACTGGCTATCTGTCCAACAGGCTCCACTGGCTATCTGGCCAACAGGCTCCACTCTAGTCTCCACTGGCTATCTGGCCAACAGGCTCCACTCTAGTCTCTGGCTATCTGGCCAACAGGCTCCACTGGCTATCACTCCACTAGTCTCTGGCTATCTGGCCAACAGGCTCCACTCTAGTCTCCACTGGCTATCTGGCCAACATGCTCCACTCTAGTCTCTGGCTATCTGGCCAACAGGCTCCACTGGCTATCTGTCCAATAGGCTCCACTCTAGTCTTCCCTGGCTATCTGGCCAACAGGCTCCACTCTAGTCTCCACTGGCTATCTGGCCAACATGCTCCACTCTAGTCTCCACTGGCTATCTGGCCAACATGCTCCACTCTAGTCTCCACTGGCTATCTGTCCAACAGGCTCCACTCTAGTCTCCACTGGCTATCTGTCCAACAGGCTCCACTCTAGTCTCCACTGGCTATCTGTCCAACATGCTCCACTCTAGTCTCCACTGGCTATCTGTCCAACAGGCTGCTCCACTGGCTAGTCTGTCCAGGCTCCACTCTAGGGCTATCTGGCCAACATGCTCCACTCTAGTCTCCACTGGCTATCTGTCCAACAGGCTCCACTCTAGTCTCCACTGGCTATCTGGCCAACAGGCTCCACTCTAGTCTCCACTGGCTATCTGTCCAACAGGCTCCACTCTAGTCTCCACTGGCTATCTGGCCAACAGGCTCCACTCTAGTCTCCACTGGCTATCTGGCCAACAGGCTCCACTCTAGTCTCCACTGGCTATCTGGCCAACATGCTCCACTCTAGTCTCCACTGGCTATCTGGCCAACAGGCTCCACTCTAGTCTCCACTGGCTATCTGGCCAACAGGCTCCACTCTAGTCTCCACTGGCTATCTGGCCAACAGGCTCCACTCTAGTCTCCACTGGCTATCTGGCCAACAGGCTCCACTCTAGTCTCCACTGGCTATCTGGCCAACAGGCTCCACTCTAGTCTCCACTGGCTATCTGGCCAACAGGCTCCACTGGCTATCTGGCCAACAGGCTCCACTCTAGTCTCCACTGGCTATCTGGCCAACAGGCTCCACTCTAGTCTCCACTGCTATCCAACAGGCTCCACTCTCTGGCTCTGGCCAACAGGCTCCACTCAGTCTCCACTGGCTATCTGGCCAACAGGCTCCACTGGCTCTAAGTCTCCACTGGCTGATTGTTAGGGCTATCTGGCCAACAGGCTCCACTCTAGTCTCCACTGGCTATCTGGCCACAGAATCTGTTCTCTGAATAAAGGCTGACCTCTCTAGTCTCCAGGCTACTGGCCTGGCTTGCCAACAGGCTCCAAGTCTCCACTGGCTATCTGGCCAAAGGCTCCACACCCACTCTAGTCTCCACTGGCTCAAAGGCTTTACTGTGATTGTTGGGATTAAACATTCTCTGGCCAACAGGCGCTCCAACAAAATCTCTAGTCTCCACTGGCTATCTGGCCAACAGGCTCCACTTTACTCCAATGAAGATGCTGGCTGAAGTTATTCCACTGGCTATCTTTCTATTCAGTATCTACCTGAGCACTAATCTACTCTTTTCCTTTCAGCAGGTTAATACCTGCCTGAGAGCCTCACACTTTTGGAGCTTGCAAAAATGTAATACCAACGTTTCGATTCTTCTTCAGTATAATAATATATAAATTGATAAAGGAATGCACTCTGCTGAGGTGTGTATTAGAGTTATAAGGCTTAATACCAAGACTGGTGCTATTTAGCAATGTAACAAAATTCAAGGAGAAGAGGAACTGTCGACAGACATCTTGTGACAACTCTGATAACAATACCGCTACAGAATTAGCATAGTAGGCCATGTAACATTTAAGGTTACCTGAAATACATGTTGGTATCTGTACTGATGGTGCAAATTGTTGGGATTAAACATGACAGGGAGACATAAGTGGAAATGGTTTTTAACCTGATTCAGCATGCTGAGAAAGCCAGGTTAATACCTGCAAACAAAATCTCTAACAATTGCTTAGCATAGTAGGCCCGTTTGCCTGAAATACTATGTTGGTATCTGTACTGATGCCACATAAGAGTTATGTGCATCCTTTCAAGGTGGTGAGTTATTCACAATTTTTTGATGAACAAATAAGGTTTTATATGAAAGATGGTTAAATAAAGAACAAAATTATATCATTATTATTTGTGCCCTGGTCCTATAAGAGCTCTTTGTCACTTCCCACGAGCCGAGTTTTGACAAAAACTCACTCATTCTTATGTTTAATAAATGTATCATATAGTGTGTGGCAGGCTTACAGTGATGTAAAACAACAACATTTGAGAGTAGCACCCTGCTGGAGGAAGCTGGAGGTTGAATGTTTGAAGGGGTACGGAACGATAAAAAGAACCACGGAACTATAAAAAGAACCACGGAACGATAAAAAGAACCACGGAACGATAAAAAGAACCACGGAACGATAAAAAGAACCACGGAACGATAAAAAGAACCACGGAACTATAAAAAGAACCACGGAACTATAAAAAGAACCACGGAACGATAAAAAGAACCACGGAACGATAAAAAGAACCACGGAACGATGTACGGAACTATAAACAGAACCACGGAACGATAAAAAGAACCACGGAACGATAAAAAGAACCACGGAACGATAAAAAGAACCACGGAACGATAAAAAGAACCACGGAACGATAAAAAGAACCACGGAACGATAAAAAGAACCACGGAACGATAAAAAGAACCACGGAACGATAAAAAGAACCACGGAACGATAAAAAGAACCACGGAACGATAAAAAGAACCACGGAACGATAAAAAGAACCACGGAACGATAAAAAGTTTGGGAACCACTGCTCTTCATCATACCATTTTTCTATTCCTCATCATCAATCCACGTAGATTTAACAGTTTTTACAGTCGTTTTCTTAATGGCTTAATGGGTGCTGCTTATTAGTAACTGGGATAAGCATTTTCATAAATGTATCAAAGGCAGTGTCTGGTTGCTCATCATTACACACCACAGACCAACAAATATTATTTACATCAACAACATAGGAATCACTACAAAAAAAATGTATGACCTCTTATACACAATATTAGTCCCAGCCTTTGGAACTGTGGTTTTCCTAGACATGGCTACTATATTGTGATCACTACATCTGATGGATCTGGATACCCATTTCTGCAGCATTAGTAAAGATATGATCAAACCATGTTGATGATTTCATTCCTCTACTGTTTGTCACTACCCGGGTAGGTTGATGGATAACCAGGTTGCCAGCACTGGTTACAGTTTGAAGCTTTCTCTTGAGTGGGCAGCCTGATCACAGCTTTCCTCCAGTATTAGTTAATTAATTAACAGTGTCTTGAGTTTAGTTTGCCTGTTCTACAGTCTTGTAAAGATAGGGGGGTTGACTGGGACAGGCAATGTAACATCCATAATGTTTTATGGAATGTTTTTGTAAAACAAGCACCTTACATCAGATCATCTTGAAACTTTCTCTCTAAATCTAACTTTCATCAAGGTTTTATATGGTCTATTGGTTTCTCTCTTTTCATTGGCAGAATCCTTTTTCAGTGTTATGATATTCATAACATCCATATCCACCAGTCTATCTTCCTGTCAACTAACAGAACTCTGCTGGTTGTCCTGGTAACAGATAACAGTGGGCAGGTCTATTTTATTTGTTCAAACTAAACTACAGCACTTACTTTGATGAGTTAAATCTGATCCTTTCTTCTCTTCTCCTCCTCTCACAGTTCCACTCAGCCCCGTTGTTTTCCTGCAGTCCACCAGCAGCACAGACAACCTCTTCATACCCAGCAGTAAGGCGCTACTGGGAGAGGCAAGACACGGGGACTCCGGGAGGGAGGAAGGGCTAGCGTTGTCCTGGTAACCATAAAGAGGGGGACACAGACACATATCATTATGGATGCTGATGTCACTGTTGTCATGAAGTGCTTTACAGAAACCCATCCCAGACCCAGAGAGAGAAAGCTGTATGCTAGACCAGACCAAGCTGTACCATCTGGTGTTCTGATCTGGAGAGACTCTTCTCTTCCTCGTCAGCATCAGGATGTTGTTGAGGCTCCCCAGAGGATCCATAATAGTCATGTCTCTCTCCTGTGTGAATGAGAACATCAAACAGGTGGTAAACTTATGATCTACTATTACAATCACAAAGGGTCTTACAGGAGGCATGCATATGTCTAAAATGTTTAATTAATATCTCTTAACGGGGCCTAAAATGCAAATGTTAAAGCATTGTTCGACCAAATGGGTGCTTTTGGAGAATTCAATAAATCTAATTGAAAAAGACCCCAAAATATGTACCAGTGGCAGATTGACCCTTTAACAATTCCTACAGTACTGAACAACATATTCAAGTGTAGAACTTCAGTAGAATCCCCCATTTAAAACCACACATTAGTTCAACAATTGCATCGTTTGTGCCCCTGTTTTTAAGACAGTACTCACTGATGGTAATCGGATATTCTGACTCCTCCTCCTTTTTCACTCCTAAAACGTCTTCCTCCTCTTTAATTGAGATATCCTCCTCTTCCTCTTTTACTCCAAAAGGTTCTTCCTCTTCTTTCACTACATTCTCTTCTTTCAATGTCATGGCATCTTCCTCCTCTTTGATTCTGAAAGCTTCTACCTCCTCCTTTTCCACTCTGACAACCTCTTTCCCATCTTCCTCTTTCACTGTAATATCATCCTCTTCTTCTTTCAATGTGATAGCATCCTCTTCCTCCTTTATCATCCTGAAAGCTTCTTCTGTCTCCTCCTCTTTTACTCCCAAAATGTCTTCCTCCTTCACCTTTATTGAGACAGCATCCTCTTCCTCTGTAAAAGGTTCTTTCTCTTCCTTCACTATAACAGCATCTTCTTCCTTCACTATAACAGTCTCCTCTTCCTCCTTTTTCATTCCAAAAGGTTCTTTCTCTTCTTTCACTGTAACCTCATCCTCTCCTTCAATGTTCAACGCCAGAGCTTCTTTCTCCAAACAGCAGACCTCCTCTTCTATAGCAGGGGATGAGTAGTTTAATGAGCTCATGGTCAGGGATGTTAGCTAGCTAGTTAGCATTAGCGACTAGCCTAGTGCTAGGCTCAGCATAAATCTTTAACACGTTTGCAAATTAGGTTACAGTTAACCAGTTAATACGTCAACAGAACTGTGTTTAAAACACTGAGATTAGATAATGTACATTAAGATGGTCTAAAGCGTCAATCTTTAACTTTTATGTTGGTTAGCAAGCTACCGACGTGGTCGAAAGAGTTTGACGCCTTGTTGTTCCTGAAGAAGCGTCCGTCCAGTCCATTATACGTCACGAAAGAAGAGTCAACTGAAAGACGCTCATCGCCATCTGCTGGCTGGAGTGGGTAACGCAGTTTGGAAACAATAGTGACAACACTTTTTGTGTTGGAAAGAACGTCATAATAATTTAACAATAAACTGATATATTTTCTCTTACGTCTTCCAAATAATACTTTCCTGTACACAGACGTAGAAGCGTAAAATGAATATGTAGATGATGCATAAATACTTCTATGAATAGGTAGTGTGTTAATACACATTTTCTCTGTTCATTTTTTACATTCGTTTTAATCTACATGTGACCATACTATTCCCTTAAAGCCACGCTCTATAAGATACAAATCATCCTGTAAACAACAGAGCAAATGCATCACATGCAAATAGCACTTGATTATCTGTAGCGCTATACACTGGGTAGACAAAACATTAAGAACACCTGCTCCTTCCATGACTTAGACTGACTCGGTGAATCCAGGCTAAAGCAATGATCCCTTACTGATGTCACTAGTTAAATCCACTTCAATCCGTGTAGATGAAGGGAAGAGACAGGTTAGAGAATTTGGCAATACGTCCAACCGACCTCATAAATGCAGACCAGGCGTAACCACACCCACCCAGGACCTCCACATCAGGCTTCTTCACCTCAGGAGACTGAGACCAGCCACCTGGACAGCTGAGGAAACCAAGTAGAATGTCTCTCTGTCATAAAGCCATTTTGTGGCGAAACATATTCTGATTGGCTGGGCCTGGCTCGTCAGAGGGTGTGTCTATGCCCTCCAAGGCCCCACCCATGGCTGCACCTGCCCAGTCATGTGAAGTCCATAGATCAGGGCCTAATACATTTGACATTGACTGATTTCCATATATGTAAAGTGAATCGTTGAAATTGTTGCATGTTGCGTTTATATTTTTGTTCAGTACATATATATAAATATTATAAAGTATATAAAGTAAATATGACATATTTGTTACATTTTATCAGACTTTTATATGATCTATTAAAGTGAAGAAGGAGATGGCTGACGATCCCGTAACCAACGAAGGTGGATATTGATCCAACACCTGCCGCTTATTCAAACCAGCCCACTGGGCACAGACGTCAGTTCAACATCTAGTTAACATTTCTTTTGAGTCGTCAACTAAAGTGAATTCAACATGAAATCAACACAAAATGTCAACTGTCATTGGATTTAGGCTGCAAGTTGGGTGAAGTCCAAGTCAAACCACATCTCTTTATTTCTGAGAGAATAACAGCTACACGGAGCAGTGTAGACAGTCTGAATTCCTGAAGCATTGAGTGATGAGCACATATCTTTATAGTTTCCTGTTCCTGGGCGGGACTTTATTCATACAAGGACACAGGTGCAAATTGGTTTGCAACACAGGATGGTACTCCCAAGAACAGGAGCTTATAATAGGACAGTTTCACAAGGTTAGTCACATACTCAGTTATGTGGACACACAAACAATTAACATTTTCCATTACAGAGTCTGAACATTTTCATGTCATTAAATCATCAGTGGGCCAACAATGCAAATGTCAACAATGGAACTAATCCAAATATCACTTGATTATCTGTAGTGCTGGAGGAATGACACACCCAGATAAACACACAAAGAGTTTAAAAAAGGACCATTTAAACACATGGAATCTGATTTACTCTATATTCAAACTAATAAAAACATACAAATATAAGTTTGAGTATACTTTGTACCATTCAATTTCATGTGGTATAAACAGGTAAACACATTATCAGTCAACAATATAAGACAATGGACAATGTGATGTGAAATATGAGTTCACACACTCGGATGAGTAAGTATACTCTCCTGTGTGGATTCTCACATGACTTTTAAGTGTCTGTGATGAGTAATATGTCTTCCCACAGTCTGAACATTTGTAAGGCTTCTCCTCTGTGTGCAGTCTAATGTGTTCTTTCAGGCCTCCTAAATGGGTAAAACACTTTGAACACAGGAAGCAGTGCTAAGGCTTCTCCCCTGTGTGTATTCGCTCATGAACTCTCAGGCTTTCTAAAAGGCTAAAACTCTTTCCACACTGGCCACAATGGTATGGCTTCTCCCCTGTGTGTATTCTCTCATGAATTTTCAGGCTTCCTGACTGGCTAAAACTATTTCCACACTGGGCACAATGGTATGGTGTCTCCCCTGTGTGTATTCGCTCATGAGCTTTGAGGGTGTCTAACCGCTTAAAACTCTTTCCACACTGGGAGCACGGGTGTGGCTTCGCTCCTGTGTGTATCCTCTCATGTCTTTTCATGCTAACTAAATGGTTAAAACTCTTCCCACAATGTGAGCAGTAGTAATGCTTCTCCCTTGTGTGCAGTCTCATGTGTTCCTTCAGGCTTCCTGACTGGCTAAAACTCTTTCCACACTGGGCGCAAAGGTATGACTTCTCCCCTGTATGTATTCGCTCATGAACTTTCAGGCTTCCTGACTGGCTAAAACTATTTCCACACTGGGCACAATGGTATGGCTTCTCCCCTGTGTGTACTTGCTCATGGGTTTTGAGAGTGTCTAACCGCTTAAAATTCTTTCCACACTGGGAGCAATGGAAAGGCCTCTCCCGTGTGTGTGTTCGCTCATGAGCTTTCAGATTTCCTAAGTGGCTAAAACTCCTTCCACACTGGGCGCAATTTTGTGGCTTCGGTTCTGTGTGTCCCCTCTCATGTCTTTTCAGGCTTCCTAACTTGGTAAAACTCTTTCCAATCTGGGAGCAGAGGTGTCGTCTTGCTGGTTTGGACGTCTCTGGTTCCTCCAAGATCGGTTTCCTCCTGCCAAAGACAGTGTTTATTTAAAGAGAGACGTGAATGAAATCTCCACATCATAAAACTGCCTTATTATGAGGTTTAATCCAAATCAGATCTCTCAATAACCTGAGGCCAGTTTTCAAACATTTCATAATTTAAAACAAATGATGTTGTAGAGCTTCCTGGTAACTACTGATATATTTACATTACTTATCTTTAATTCTGTTTTACAAGTCAGAATACAAACAACTAGACAGTTCTATGACACCCAAGACACAGATGTTGTTCCTATCAAGCAGGTGGTTCTAAATATATAACCTTCATAGCTGTATGATACAGAATGTGACCCAAATACTTCCTTAAACATAAAATAAGTAAAGAAGTAATTCTGTGTGGAAGTTCAGAACTTGGAGAGACACAAAGCTCATTAGTAACATCTCCCTGTTGTTGAAAGGGTTCGACACAATGACTTTATTATTTAGACATTCACACAGAGTTACCGTATATAGTGTATATAATAATGTAGGCACCATATATAGTGTATATAATAATGTAGGCACCGTATATAGTGTATATAATAATGTAGGCACCGTATATAGTGTATATAATAATGTAGGCACCGTATATAGTGTATATAATAATGTAGGCACCATATATAGTGTATATAATAATGTAGGCACCGTATATAGTGTATATAATAATGTAGGCACCGTATATAGTGTATATAATAATGTAGGCACCGTATATAGTGTATATAATAATGTAGGCACCGTATATAGTGTATATAATAATGTAGGCACCGTATATATAATAATATATAATAATGTAGGCACCGTATATAGTATATAATAATGTAGGCACCGTATATAGTGTATATAATAATGTAGGCACCGTATATAGTGTATATAATAATGTAGGCACCATATATAGTGTATATAATAATGTAGGCACCATCTATAGTGTATATAATAATGATATATAGTGTATATAATAATGTAGGCACCATATATAGTGTATATAATAATGTAGGCACCATATATAGTGTATATAATAATGTAGGCACCATATATAGTGTATATAATAATGTAGGCACCGTATATAGTGTATATAATAATGAAGGCACCGTATATAGTGTATATAATAATGTAGGCACCGTATATAATAAGGTAGGCACCGTATATAGTGTATATAATAATGTAGGCACTGTATATAGTGTATATAATAATGTAGGCACCGTATATAGTGTATATAATAATGTAGGCACCGTATATAGTGTATATAATAATGTAGGCACCGTATATAGTGTATATAATAATGTAGGCACCGTATATAGTGTATATAATAATGTAGGCACCGTATATAGTGTATATAATAATGTAGGCACCGTATATAGTGTATATAATAATGTAGGCACCGTATATAGTGTATATAATAATGTAGGCACCGTATATAGTGTATATAATAATGTAGGCACCGTATATAGTGTATATAATAATGTAGGCACCATATATAGTGTATATAATAATGTAGGCACCGTATATAGTGTATATAATAATGTAGGCACCGTATATAGTGTATATAATAATGTAGGCACCGTATATAGTGTATATAATAATGTAGGCACCGTATATAGTGTATATAATAATGTAGGCACCGTATATAGTGTATATAATAATGTAGGCACCGTATATAGTGTATATAATAATGTAGGCCCCACATCATCATATTTGTTCATGTTTTACGTTACTTGTTTATGGTTCATTGAACAAACATGGGGAACGTTCCTTTTCATTTCTAAAGACAAAGAAATTGTCCGGTTGAAACATTGTTGAAGATTTATGTTCACAACATCCTAAAGATAGATTCTACACATCGTTTGACATGTTTCTATGAACTGTAATATATATTTTTAGAATTTGTCTGGACTTGCCCGCACCTTGTGAATTTCGATTGGTGAACTAAAAGCATTAACAAAAAAAAAAGGTATTTGAACCTAAAGATTAACTTTATCGAACAAAACAAACATTTATTGTGGAACTGGGATTCCTGGGAGTGCATTCTGATGAAGATCATCAAAGGTAAGTGAATATTTATAACGCTATTTCTGACTCCACAACATGGCAGGTATCATCTGTATGGCTTGTTTTTGTGGCTTCGGGCTGTCCTCAGATTATTGCATGGTGTGCTTTTTCCGTAAAGCTTTTTTGAAATCTGACACAGTGCTTGCATTAAGGAGAAGTATATCTTTAATTCTATGCATAACACTTGTATCTTTATCAAATTTTATGATGAGTATTTCTGTAAATTGATTTGGCTCTCTGCAAATTCGCCAGATGTTTTCGAGGCACAACATTACTGAACAAACTCTCCAATGTAAACTGAGATATTTTGGAAATAAATATGAACTTTTTCCAACAAAACATACATGTATTGTGTAACATGAAGTCCTATGAGTGCCATCTGATGAAGATCATCAAAGGTTGGGGATTAATTTCATCTCTATTTCTGCCTTTTGTGACTCCTCTCTTTGACTGGAAAATGTCTATGTTTTTTTGCGACTTGGTGCTGACCTAACATAATCGTATGGTGAGCTTTAGCTGTATAGCATTTTTGAAATTGGACACAATGGCTAGATTAACAAGAGGTTAAGCTTTAATTTGGTGTATTGCACTTGTGAATGTATGAAAGTTAAATAATTCCCAAAAATAATTTTTCATTTCGCACTCCGCCATTTCAGCGGATGTTGTCGAGGGGTTCTGCTAGTCTTAAGAAGTTTTAAGCACTTCACAACTAAGCACGCTGAAAATGAACAAGAGCTCTGCAGAGTTGCACACACTGTCAAACTTCTGCGCCAACCGATAGCACTTCCGGCTCTCTGTGAAGAGAGAAGTCTGCTGGTTGTCTTGGTAACAGATACCAGTGGGCAGATCTATTGTATTTGTTCAAACTAAACTACAGCACTTACTTTGATGTGTCAAATCTGATCCGTTCTTCTCTGCTCCTCCTCTCACAGTTCCACTCAGCCCCGTTGTTTTCCTGCAGTCCACCAGCAGCACAGACAACCTCTTCATACCCAGCAGTAAGGTGCGACCGGGAGAGGCACGATACAGGGACTCAGGGAGGGAGGAAGGGCTAGCGTTGTCCTGGTAACCACAAAGAGGGGACACAGACACATATCATTATGGATGCTGATGTCACTGTTGACATAAAGTGCTTTACAGAAACCCAGCCCCCGATAGACCAAGCTGTATGCTAGACCAGACCAAGCTGTATGCTAGACCAGACCAAGCTGTATGCTAGACCAGACCAAGCTGTACGACCTCCTCTAAAGCTAACCCTCTCCTCTGCTCTCATCCTTCTAGACCTATCGGCTGCCTTCGATACTGACCAGACCAAGCTGTACCATCTGGTGTTCTGATCTGGAGAGACTCTTCTCTGCCTCGTCAGCATCAGGATGTTGTTGAGTCTCCCCAGAGGATCCACCATAGTCATGTCTCTCTCCTGTGTGAACGAGAACATCAAACAGGTGGTAAACTTATGATCTACTACTACAATCACAAAGGGTCTTACAAGAGGCATTAATATCTCTAAACGGGGCCTAAAATGCTAATGTTAAAGGGTTGTTCTGCGAAATGGGTGCCTGTAACAGTATACTTTTAAACCGTCCCCTCGCCCATACCCGGGCGCGAACCAGGGACCTTCTGCACACAACGACAACAGTCACCCTCAAGCAGTCACCCACCCATCGCTCCACAAAAGCCGCGGCCCTTGCAGAGCAAGGGGAAATACTACTTCAAGGTCTCAGAGCAAGTGACGTAACCGATTGAAACGCTATTTAGCGCACACCGCTAACTAAGCCGTTTCACATCCGTTACACCTGTTGCATCCCTTTGATATGTAAGTAGAAATTATGCACCAATATTGAATTTTAAAAGCCTGTTATATTAGATGAGGTGCACTTTAATATAGACCACATGGATAATTCAATACATCGAATTTAAAAGTCCCTAAAATATATGAACCAATGGCAGATTGACCCTTTAACAATTCCTACAGTACTGAACAACATATTCAAGTGTAGAACTTCAGTAGAATAACACTTTAAAACCGCACATTAGTTCAATATCTGCATAGTTTGTGTCCCTGTTGAAGACAGTACTCACTGGTGCTAATCTGATATTCTGTCTCCTCTTTCACTCCAAAAACGTCTTCCTTCTTCACCTTTATTGAGATAGCATCCTCTTCCTCTCTAAACGGTTCTTTCTCTTCTTTCACTGTAACCTCATCCTCTTCCTCTTCTTCTTTCACGACAATGTTCATCGCCAGAGCTTCTTTCTGCAAACAGCAGACCTCCTCTTCTTTAGCAGGGGAGGAGTAGTTTAGTGAGCTCATGGTCAGGGATGTTAGCTAGCTAGCTAGCATTAGCGACTAGCTTAGTGCTGGGCTCAGCAACAATATTTAACAAGTTTGCAAATTGAACATGCAAATTAGGTTAAAGTTAACCAGTTAATACGTCAACTGAACTGCGTTTACAACACTGAGATGTACATTAACATGGTCTAAAGCGACACTCTTCCAGTTTTATGTTGGCTCGCAAGCTATCGAGGTGGTTGAAATAGTATCCGTGTTGTTGTTCCTGAAGAAGTGTCCGTCCAGTCCATTATACGTCACGCAAGTAGCATCACCCGAAAGACGCTCATCGCCATCTGCTGGCTGGAGTGGGTAACGCAGTTTGGAAACAATAGTCACGACACGTTTTGCATTGGAAAGAACGTCATAATTATTTAACAATAAGCTGATATATTTTCTCTTACGTCTTACAAATAATACGTTCCTGTTCACATACGTAGAAGCTTAATATGAATATGTAGATAATGAATACATACTTCTGTGCCGCCATCCTGTCAGAAGGTAACAGACTGTTTTAATATTAATTCAAGAAAGTCACGCCTTGGACGTTTTATTGACGACTTGTTAGCTATCTGTCGAGTTTTGCATGGGAACGCACTTCAAGGGCAGAATAACTTAGATGAATAGGTAGCGTGTTAATACACATTTTCTCGGCTCATTTTTTACATTAGTTTTAATCTAGATGTGACGGTACTATTTCCTTAAAGCCACGCTCTATAAAATACGAATAAACCTGTAAACAACAGAGCAAATGCATCACATGCAAATAGCACTTGATTATCAGAGGGGTCATATAGAACTACCCAGACATTCCAAATATTACTTGATTATCAGAGGGGTGTATTATGATGTCAGAACTACTTGCCCTGCTGGACACAATAGAGCAAATGCATCACATGCAAATAGCACTTGATTAACTGTAGTGCTATACACTGCACTGCTATACACTCTCCCCAATTTTCGTCAATTGGTGGTTAGTCTTGTCTCATCGCTGCAACTTCCATACGGACTCAGGAGAGGTGAACTTCAAGAGCCATTTGCTGAAAATAAACGCAATTGGCTCTTCCCGGTTGTGCCGGCTGCGACAGAGCTGGGTATCAAACCAGAATCTGTATTAATGTAGCGAAACACAATGCAGTGCCTTAGATGCTGCGCCACTCAGAAGGCTGCATTTTTATTTCTGTTCAGTATATATTTATATTTCTGTTCAGTATATATACACTGCTCAAAAAAATAAAGGAAACACTAAAATAACAGATCCTAGACCTGAATGAATGAAATATTCTTATTAAATACGTTTTTTTTACATAGTTGAATGTGCTGACAACAAAATAACACAAAAATTATCAATGGAAATCAAATTTATCAACCCATGGAGGTCTGGATTTGGAGTCACACCCAAAATTAAAGTGGAAAACCACACTACAGGCTGATCCAACTTTGATGTAATGTCCTTAAAACAAGTCAAACTGAGGCTCAGTAGTGTGTGTGGCCTCCACGTGCCTGTATGACCTCCCTACAACGCCTGGGCATGCTCCTGATGAGGTGGCGGATGGTCTCCTGAGGATCTCCTCCCAGACCTGGACTAAAGCATCCTCCAACTCATGGACAGTCTGTTGGTGGATGGAGTGAGACATGATGTCCCAGATATGCTTATCTTATCTATGCAGATAGATAAGTGGTCATTCTCTTTCTCCCCTCACCCATCTGTCTATCGCCTCCTTTGAATTCCATGCTGTCACAGTTACCAGCCCTTTCAAGCTTAACATCCTTATCATTTATCGCCCTCCAGGTTCCTCGGAGAGTTCATCAATGAGCTTGATACCTTGATAAGCTCCTTTCCTGAGGACGGCTCACCTCTCACAGTGCTGGGCGACTTTAACCTCCCCACGTCTACCTTTGACTCATTCCTCTCTGCCTCCTTCTTTCCAGACCTCACCCTCTCACCTTCCCCCCTACTCACAAGGCAGGCAATACGCTCACCTCATCTTTACTAGATGCTGTTCTTCCACTAACCTCATTGCAACTCCCCTCCAAGTCTCCGACCACTACCTTGTATCCTTTTCCCTCTCGCTCATCTAACACCTCCCACACTGCCCCTACTCGGATGGTATCGCGCCGTCCCAACCTTATCCCTCTCCCCCGACTCTCTCCTCTTCCATCCTATCATCTCTTCCCTCTGCTCAAACCTTCTCCAACCTATCTCCTGATTCTGCCTCCTCAACCCTCCTCTCCTCCCTTTCTGCATCCTTTGACTCTCTATGTCCCCTATCCTCCAGGCCGGCATGGTCCTCCCCTCCCGCCCCGTGGCTCGAGACTCATTGCGAGCTCACAGAACAGGGCTCCGGGCAGCTGAGCGGAAATGGAGGAAAGCTCGCCTCCCTGCGGACCTGGCATCCTTTCTGTCCCTCCTCTCTACATTTTCCTCCTCTGTCTCTGCTGCTAAAGCCATTTTCTACCACTCTAAATTCCAAGCATCTGCCTCTAACCCTAGGAAGCTCTTTGCCACCTTCTCCTCACTCCTGAATCCTCCTCCCCCCTCCTCCTCTCTGCAGATGACTTCGTCAACCATTTTGAAAAGAAGGTTGACGACATCCGATCCTTGTTTGCCAAGTCAAACGACACCGCTGGTTCTGCTCACACTGCCCTACCCTGTGCTCTGACCTCTTTCTCCCCTCTCTCTCCAGATGAAATCTCGCGTCTTGTGACGGCAGCCCAACAACCTGCCCGCTTGACCCTATCCCCTCCTCTCTTCTCCAGACCATTTCCGGAGACCTCCTCCCTTACCTCACCTCGCTCATCAACTCATCCCTGACCGCTGGCTACGTCCCTTCCGTCCTCAAGAGAGCGAGAGTTGCACCCTTCTGAAAAAACCTACACTCAATCCCTCCGATGTCAACAACTACAGACCAGTATCCCTTCTTTCTTTTCTCTCCAAAACTCTTGAACGTGCCGTCCTTGGCCAGCTCTCCCGCTATCTCTCTCTGAATGACCTTCTTGATCCAAATCAGTCAGGTTTCAAGACTAGTCATTCAACTGAGACTGCTCTTCTCTGTATCACGGAAGCGCTCCGCACCGCTAAAGCTAACTCTCTCTCCTCTGCTCTCATCCTTCTAGACCTATCGGCTGCCTTCGATACTGTGAACCATCAGATCCTCCTCTCCACCCTCTCCGAGTTGGGCATCTCCGGCGCGGCCCACCTTGGAAACGTCCTACCTGACAGGTCGCTCCTACCAGGTGGCGTGGCGAGAATCGGTCTCCTCACCACGCGCTCTCACCACTGGTGTCCCCCAGGGCTCTGTTCTAGGCCCTCTCCTATTCTCGCTATACACCAAGTCACTTGGCTCTGTCATAACCTCACATGGTCTCTCCTATCATTGCTATGCAGACGACACACAATTAATCTTCTCCTTTCCCCCTTCTGATGACCAGGTGGCGAATCGCATCTCTGCATGTCTGGCAGACATATCAGTGTGGATGACGGATCACCACCTCAAGCTGAACCTCGGCAAGACGGAGCTGCTCTTCCTCCCGGGGAAGGACTGCCCGTTCCATGATCTCGCCATCACGGTTGACAACTCCATTGTGTCCTCCTCCCAGAGCGCTAAGAACCTTGGCGTGATCCTGGACAACACCCTTTCGTTCTCAACTAACATCAAGGCGGTGGCCCGTTCCTGTAGGTTCATGCTCTACAACATCCACAGAGTACGACCCTGCCTCACACAGGAAGCGGCGCAGGTCCTAATCCAGGCACTTGTCATCTCCCGTCTGGATTACTGCAACTCGCTGTTGGCTGGGCTCCCTGCCTGTGCCATTAAACCCCTACAACTCATCCAGAACGCCGCAGTCCGTCTGGTGTTCAACCTTTCCCAAGTTCTCTCACGTCACCCTGCTCCTCCGCTCTCTCCACTGGCTTCCAGTTGAAGCTCGCATCCACTACAAGACCATGGTGCTTGCCTACGGAGCTGTGAGGGGAACGGCACCTCAGTACCTCCAGGCTCTGATCAGGCCCTACACCCAAACAAGGGCACTGCGTTCATCCACCTCTGGCCTGCTCGCCTCCCTACCACTGAGGAAGTACAGTTCCCGCTCAGCCCAGTCAAAACTGTTCGCTGCTCTGGCCCCCAATGGTGGAACAAACTCCCTCACGACGCCAGGACAGCGGAGTCAATCACCACCTTCCGGAGACACCTGAAACCCCACCTCTTCAAGGAATACCTAGGATAGGGTAAGTAATCCTTCTCACCCCCCTAAAAGATTTAGATGCACTATTGTAAAGTGGCTGTTCCACTGGATGTCATAAGGTGAATGCACCAATTTGTAAGTCGCTCTGGATAAGAGCGTCTGCTAAATGACTTAAATGTTATGTAAATGTAATAATATCCATCACAACTCTCCCAAGGATTGCGGTTTATCATTGTCTCAAAGAAGAGTTCCTCGTTCCACTTTCCTGGGGAATGTACAAGGCTCCCACTGGTTGAATAAACATTGTTTCCACAAAAGAAATCCATGTGATGTTTGATCAATGTGAAAATCTGACCACCCCTCATCGCTGTCAAACTCTCTGTTCAGGGGCAGAACGACAGATTTTGTACCTTGTCAGCTCGGGGATTTGAACTTTCAACCTTCCAGTTACTAGTCCAACGCTCTAACCACTAGGCTACCCTGCCGCCCCACATCATCATATTTGTTCAATCACGTGTCATGAATTCATTATGACATCATCATATTTGTTCAATCACGTGTCATGAATTCATTATGACATCATCATATTTGTTCAATCACGTGTCATGAATTCATTATGACATCATCATATTTGTATATGTTTTAAATGTAAATGTAAATATGCTCAATTGGTTTCAGGGCCAGTCCATAGCATCAATGCCTTCCTCTTGCAGGAACTGCTGACACACTCCAGCCACATGAGATCTAGCATTGTCTTGCATTAGGAGGAACCCAGGGCCAACCGCACCAGCATATGGTCTCACAAGGGGTCTGAGGATCTCATCTCGGGTACCTAATGGAAGTCAGGATACCTCTGGTGAGCACATGGAGAGCTGAGCGGCCCCCCAAAGAAATGCCACCCCACACCATGACTGACCCACCGCCAAACCGGTCATGCTGGAGGATGTTGCAGGCAGCAGAACGTTCTCCACGGCGTCTCCAGACTTTGTCACGTCTGTCACATGTGCTCAGTGTGAACCTGCTTTCATCTGCGAAGAGCACAGGGCGCCAGTGGCGAATTTTCCAATCTTGGTGTTCTCTGGCAAATGCCAAACGTCCTGCACGGTGTTGGGCTGTAAGCACAACCTCCACCTGTGGACATCGGGCCCTCATACCACCCTCATGGAGTCTGTTTCTGACCGTTTGAGCAGACACATGCACATTTGTGGCCTGTTGGCGGTCATTTTGCAGGGCTCTGACAGTGCTCCTCCTTGCACAAAGGCGGAGGTAGCGGTTTTGTTGCTGGGTTGTTGCCCTCCTACGGCCTCCCCCACGTCTCCTGATGTACTGGCCTGTCTCCTGGTAGCGCCTCCATGCTCTGGACACTACGCTGACAGACAGAGCAAACCTTCTTGCCACAGCTCGCATTGATGTGCCATCCTGGATGAGCTGCACTACCTGAGCCACTTGTGTGGGTTGTAGACTCCGTCTCATGCTACCACTAGACTGAAAGCACCGCCAGCATTCAAAAGTGACCAAAACATCAGCCAGGAAGCATAGGAACTGAGAAGTGGTCTGTGGTCACCACCTGCAGAACCACTCCTTTATTGGGGGTGTCTTGCTAATTGCCTATAATTTCCACCTGTTGTCTATTCCATTTGCACAACAGCATGTGAAATTTATTGTCAATCAGTGTTGCTTCCTAAGTGGACAGTTTGATTTCACAGAAGTGTGATTGACTTGGAGTTACATTGTGTTGTTTAAGTGTTCCCTTTATTTTTTTGAGCAGTGTATTTTATATTTGAGATTCTTCAAAGTAGCCACCCTTTGCCTTGACAGCTTTCGCACTCTTGGCATTCTGTCAACTAGCTTCAACTGAAATGCTTTGTTCAACCGTCTTGTAGGAGTTCCCACATATGCTGAGCACTTGTTGGCTGCTTTTCCTTCACTCTGCGGTCCAACTCATCCCAAACCATCTCAATTTGGTTGTCGGGGGATTGTGTAGGCCAGGTCATCTGATGCAGCACTCCATCACTCTCCTGCTTGGTAAAATAGCCCTTACATAGCCTAGAGGTGTGTTTAGGCTTTTCCTTCACTCTGTGTTTTGGCTCATTGTCCTGTTGAAAAACAAATTATGGTCCCACTAAGCGCAAACCAGATGGGATGGCGTATTGCTGCAGAATGCTATGGTTGCCAACCTGGTTAAGTGTGCCTTGAAATGTAAATAAATCACTGACCACGTCACCAGCCAAGCACCCTCACACCACCGCACCTCCTCCTCCATGCTTCACGGTGGGAACTACACATGCAGAGATCATCCGTTCACCTACTCGCGTCTCACAAAGACACTGCGTTTGACTGACCTTCATGTCTTAAAGTAATGATGGACAATTGTTACTCTTTGCTTATTTAAGCTGTTCTTGTCATAATATGGACTTGGTCTTTTACCAAATCGGGACTATCTTCTGTATACCCCCCCCCCACCTTGCCACAACACTACTTATTGGCTCAAACGCATTATGGGGGAAACATATTCTGATTGGCTGGGCCTGGCTCGTCAGAGGGTGTGTCTATGCCCTCCAAGGCCCCACCCATGGCTGCACCTGCCCAGTCATGTGAAGTCCATAGATCAGGGCCTAATACATTTGACATTGACTGATTTCCATATATGTAAAGTGAATCGTTGAAATTGTTGCATGTTGCGTTTATATTTTTGTTCAGTACATATATAAATATATATAAATAAATATATAAATATAGCCAAATATAGCCATTTTATAAGGTTTTATGAAATAGATCATATGTTGAGTTGTGTTTTATGATGTAATAGATCATATGGGTTGAGTTGTGTTTTATGATGTAATAGATCATATGGGTTGAGTTGTGTTTTATGATGAATAGATCATCATGTATGACATATGGGTTGAGTTGTGTTTTATATGTAATAGATCATATGGGTTTTATGATGTAATAGATCATTTTATGATGTAATAGATCATATGGGTTGAGTTGTGTTTTATGATTATGATGTTGAGTTGTGTTTTATGATGTAATAGATCATATGGGTTGAGTTGTGTTTTATGATGTAATAGATCATATGGGTTGAGTTGTGTTTTATGATGTAATAGATCATATGGGTTGAGTTGTGTTTTATGATGTAATAGATCATATGGGTTGAGTAGTGTTTTATGATGTAATAGATCATATGGGTTGAGTTGTGTTTTATGATGTAATAGATCATATGGGTTGAGTTGTGTTTTATGATGTAATAGATCATATGGGTTGAGTGTTTTATGATGTAATAGATCATATGGGTTGAGTTGTGTTTTATGATGTAATAGATCATATGGGTTGAGTTGTGTTTTATGATGTAATAGATCATATGGGTTGGTGTTTTATGATGTAATAGATCATATGGGTTGAGTTGTGTTTTATGATGTAATAGATCATATGGGTTGAGTTGTGTTTTATGATGTAATAGATCATATGGGTTGAGTTGTGTTTTATGATGTAATAGATCATATGGGTTGAGTTGTGTTTTATGATGTAATAGATCATATGGGTTGAGTTGTGTTTTATGATGTAATAGATCATATGGGTTAGTGTTTTATGATGTAATAGATCATATGGGTTAGTGTTTTTTTATGATGTAATAGATAGATCATGTGAAGAATGGCGCCAACTAAGGTGAATATTGATCCAACACCTGCCGTTTATCCAAACCAGCCCACTGGGCACAGACGTCAGTTCAACATGTAGTTTATAAACAAGTAAACATTCTCAGTCAACAAAATAAGACAATGGGAGCAGTGTGTACGCTCTCTGATGAATTTTAATGTATGTGATGTGAATAACAAGTTTACACACTAGGATAAGTAATTATTCTCTCCTGTGTGGATTCTCATGTTTTGTAAGTGTCTGTGATGAGTAATATGTCTTCCCACAGTCTGAACATGTGTAAGGCTTCTCCCCTGTGTGCAGTCTCATGTGTTCCTTCAGGCTTCCTAAATGTGTAAAACACTTTGAACTTTCAGGCTTTCTGACAGGCAAAACATATTTTCACACTAGGCGCAATGGTATGTTATCTCCCCCGTGTGTATTCGCTCATGAGCTTTGAGAGTGTCTAACCGCTTAAAACTCTTTCCACACTGGGCACAATGGTACAGCTTCTGCCTAATGTGTATTTGCTCATGGGTTTTGAGAGTGTCTAACCGCTTAAAACTCTTTCCACACTGGGCACAATGGTGTGGTGTCTCCCCTGTGTGTGTTCGCTCATGAGCTTTGAGGGTGTCTAACCGCTTAAAACTCTTTCCACACTGGGAGCACGGGTATGGCTTCGCTCCTGTGTGTATCCTCTCATGTCTTCTCATGCTAACTAAATGGTTAAAACTCTTCCCACAATGTGAGCAGTAGTAAGGCTTCTCCCTTGTGTGCAGTCTCATGTGTTCCTTCAGGCTTCCTGACTGGCTAAAACTCTTTCCACACTGGGCGCAATGGTATAACTTCTCCCCTGGATGTATTCGCTCATGAACTTTCAGGCTTCCTGACTTGCTAAAACGCATTCCACACTGGGCACAATGGTACAGCTTCTGCCGAATGTGTATTTGCTCATGGGTTTTGAGAGTGTCTAACCGCTTAAAACTCTTTCCACACTGGGAGCAAGGGTGTGGCTTCGCTCCTGTGTGTATCCTCTCATGTCTTTTCATGCTAACTAAATGGCTAAAACTCTTCCCACAATGTGAGCAGTAGTAAGGCTTCTCCCTTGTGTGCCGTCTCATGTGTTCCTTCAGGGTTCCTGACTGGCTAAAACTCTTTCCACGCTGGGTGCAATGGTACGGCTTCTCCCTAGTCTGTATTTGCTCATGGGTTTTGAGAGTGTCTAACCGCTTAAAATTCTTTCCACACTGGGAGCAACAGAAAGGCCTCTCCCGTGTGTGTGTTCGCTCATGAGCTTTCAGATTTCCTAAGTAGCTAAAACTCTTTCCACACTGGGCGCAATTTTGTGTCTTCGGTTCTGTGTGTCCCCTCTCATGTCTGTTCAGGCTTCCTAACTTGGTAAAACTCTTTCCACAATGGCAGCAGAGGTGTTGTCTTGCTGGTTCGGACGTCTCTGGTTCCTCCAAGTTTGGTTTTCCTCCTGCCAAAGACAGTGTTTATTTAAAGAGAGAACAGAATTACATCTCCACATCATAAAACTGCCTTGCTATGAGGTTTAATCCAAATCAGATCTCTCAATAACCTGAGGCTGGTTTTCCAAACATTTCATAATTTGGTAATTAATAGTAATTACTGATAATATGTTTACATGACTTATTATTCTTTCTGTTTTATAAGTCAGAACACAAAGAACTAGACAGTTCTAGATCACTCAAGACATAATTGGATTCTATGTTCTATAGTTCTGTGACACTGAAGACACAGACGTCACTGGATTCCAATCAGCAGGTGGTTCTAAATACATAACATTCATAGCTGTATGATACAGAATGTGACCTACACACTTCCTTAAACATAAAATAAGTAAAAAAATAAGTAAAGAAGTAATTCTGTGTGGAAGTCCAGAACTTGAAGACAGACACAAAGCTCATTAGTAACATCTCCCTGTTGTTGAAAGGGTTCGACACAATGGCTTTTTATTTAGTTAGACATTCACACAGAGTTACCGTATATTGTGTATATAATAATGTAGAGTTACCGTATATTGTGTATATAATAATGAAGAGTTACCGTATTTAGTGTATATAATAATATAGGCACCGTATATAGTGTATATAATAATATAGAGACCGTATATAGTGTATATAATAATGTAGAGTTACCGTATATAGTGTATATAATAATGTAGAGTTACCGTATATAGTGTATATAATAATGTAGAGTTACCGTATATAGTGTATATAATAATGTAGAGTTACCGTATATAGTGTATATAATAATGTAGAGTTACCGTATATAGTGTATATAATAATGTAGAGTTACCGTATATAGTGTATATAATAATGTAGAGTTACCGTATATAGTGTATATAATAATGTAGAGTTACCGTATATAGTGTATATATAATTTATTTATTTAGACATTCAAACATTTTTTACATTTTGACTGATCATGTCATGATATTTTGTGTAAAGTTAAAAAAATGGTGTCACATATTTTGGATAGATGTTCCTAAGAAATATAAACGCAACATGTAAAGTGTTGGTCCCATGTTTCATGAGCTAAAATAACAGAATTCTTCCATACACACAACAGCTAATTTCTCTCAAATTCTGTGCACAAATTTGTTCACATCGTTGTTAGTGAACATTTCTCCTTTACCAAGACAATCCATCCACTTGACAGTTGTGGCATATCAAGAAGCTGATTAAACAGCATGATCATTACACAGGTGCACCTTGTTCTGGGGACAATAAAATGCCACTCTAAAGTGTGAAGTTGTGTCACACAACACAACACCACAGATGTCTCAAGTTTTGAGGGAGTGTGCAATTGGCACGCTGACTGCAGGAATAACCACTGGAGCTGTTACCAGATAATTGAATGTTCATTTCTCTACTAGAAGCCGCCTCCAACATCATTTTAGAGAATTTGGCAGTACATCCAACTGGCCTCACAACCGCAGACCACGTTTAACAACACCAGCCCAGGACCATCGTCTGAGACCAGCCACCCGGACAGATGATGAAACTGAGGAGTTTTTCTCTCTGCAATAAAGCAATACAAATTACCCCCTGCACTCCACCACTAGGAGGTAATACAGATTATTACCCCCCGCACTCCACCACTGGGAGGTAATACAGATTATTACCCCCCTGCACTCCACCACTGGGAGGTAATACAGATTATCACCCCCCCTCCTGCACTCCACCACTGAGGAGATAATACAGATTATTACCCCCCTGCACTCCACCACTAGGAGGTAATACAGATTATTACCCCCCCCCTGCACTCCACCACTAGGAGGTAATACAGATTATTACCCCCCCTGCACTCCACCACTAGGAGGTAATACAGATTATTACCCCCTGCACTCCACCACTAGGAGGTAATACAGATTATTACCCCCCCTGCACTCCACCACTGGGAGGTAATACAGATTATTACCCCCTGCACTCCACCACTAGGAGGTAATACAGATTATTACCCCCCTGCACTCCACCACTGGGAGGTAATACAGATTATTACCCCCCTGCACTCCACCACTGAGAGGTAATACAGATTATTACCCCCTGCACTCCACCACTAGGAGGTAATACAGATTATTACCCCCCTGCACTCCACCACTGGGAGGTAATACAGATTATTACCCCCTGCACTCCACCACTGGGAGGTAATACAGATTATTACCCCCCCTGCACTCCACCACTGGGAGGTAATACAGATTATTACCCCCTGCACTCCACCACTAGGAGGTAATACAGATTATTACTCCCCCCCCCCCTGCACTCCACCACTAGGAGGTAATACAGATTATTACCCCCCTGCACTCCACCACTGGGAGGTAATACAGATTATTACCCCCCTCCACCACTGGGAGGTAATACAGATTATTACCCCCCACCACTGGGAGGTAATACAGATTATTACCCCCCCACTCCACCACTGGGAGGTAATACAGATTATTACCCCCTGCACTCCACCACTGGGAGGTAATACAGATTATTACCCCCCTGCACTCCACCACTGGGAGGTAATACAGATTATTACCCCCCTGCACTCCACCACTGAGAGGTAATACAGATTATTACCCCCCCGCACTCCACCACTGGGAGGCAATACAGATTATTACCCCCTGCACTCCACCACTGGGAGGTAATACAGATTATTACCCCCCTCCTGCACTCCACCACTGAGAGGTAATACAGATTATTACCCCCCCACTCCACCACTGCGAGGTAATACAGATTATTACCCCCCCTCCACCACTGGGAGGTAATACAGATTATTACCCCCTGCACTCCACCACTGGGAGGTAATACAGATTATTACCCCCTGCACTCCACCACTGGGAGGTAATACAGATTATTACCCCCTGCACTCCACCACTGAGAGGTAATACAGATTATTACCCCCCGCACTCCACCACTGGGAGGTAATACAGATTATTACCCCCCCTGCACTCCACCACTGGGAGGTAATACAGATTATTACCCCCCCTGCACTCCACCACTGGGAGGTAATACAGATTATTACCCCCCTGCACTCCACCACTGGGAGGTAATACAGATTATTACCCCCCTGCACTCCACCACTAAGGTAATACAGATTATTACCCCCCCCTGCACTCCACCACTGGGAGGTAATACAGATTATTACCCCCCACTCCACCACTGGGAGGTAATACAGATTATTACCCCCTGCACTCCACCACTGGGAGGTAATACAGATTATTACCCCCCTGCACTCCACCACTGGGAGGTAATACAGATTATTACCCCCCTGCACTCCACCACTGGAGGTAATACAGATTATTACCCCCCTGCACTCCACCACTGAGAGGTAATACAGATTATTACCCCCTGCACTCCACCACTGGGAGGTAATACAGATTATTACCCCCCTGCACTCCACCACTAGGAGGTAATACAGATTATTACCCCCCTGCACTCCACCACTGGGAGGTAATACAGATTATTACCCCCCTACCACTGGGAGGTAATACAGATTATTACCCCCTGCACTCCACCACTGGGAGGTAATACAGATTATTACCCCCCTGCACTCCACCACTAGGAGGTAATACAGATTATTACCCCCCCGCACTCCACCACTGGGGTAGATTATTACCCCCCTGCACTCCACCACTAGGTAATACAGATTATTACCCCCCTGCACTCCACCACTCAGATTATTACCCCCTGCACTCCACCACTGAGAGGTAATACAGATTATTACCCCCTGCACTCCACCACTGAGGTAATACAGATTATTACCCCCCTGCACTCCACCACTGAGAGGTAATACAGATTATTACCCCCTGCACTCCACCACTGGGAGGTAATACAGATTATTACCCCCTGCACTCCACCACTGGGAGGTAATACAGATTATTACCCCCCTGCACTCCACCACTAGGAGGTAATACAGATTATTACCCCCCTGCACTCCACCACTGGGAGGTAATACAGATTATTACCCCCCTGCACTCCACCACTGGGAGGTAATACAGATTATTACCCCCCTGCACTCCACCACTGGGAGGTAATACAGATTACCCCCCTTCCACCACTGGGAGGTAATACAGATTATTACCCCCCTGCACTCCACCACTGGGAGGTAATACAGATTATTACCCCCCTCCACCACTGGGAGGTAATACAGATTATTACCCCCCTGCACTCCACCACTGTAATACAGATTATTACCCCCCCACTCCACCACTGGGAGGTAATACAGATTATTACCCCCCTGCCAGATTATTACCACCACTGGGAGGTAATACAGATTATTACCCCCACTGCACTCCACCACTGGGAGGTAATACAGATTATTACCCCCCTGCACTCCACCACTGAGGTAACAGAGGTAATACAGATTATTACCCCCCTGCACTCCACCACTGGGAGGTAATACAGATTATTACCCCCCACCACTGGGAGGTAATACAGATTATTACCCCCCTGCACTCCACCACTGCAGATTATTACCCCCTCCACCACTGGAGGTAATACAGATTATTACCCCCCTGCACTCCACCACTGAGGTAATACAGATTATTACCCCCCCTGCACTCCACCACTGGAGGTAATACAGATTATTACCCCCTGCACTCCACCACTGGGAGGTAATACAGATTATTACCCCCCTGCACTCCACCACTAGGAGGTAATACAGATTATTACCCCCCTGCACTCCACCACTGGGAGGTAATACAGATTATTACCCCCCTGCACTCCACCACTAGGAGGTAATACAGATTATTACCCCCCCCCTGCACTCCACCACTAGGAGGTAATACAGATTATTACCCCCCTGCACTCCACCACTGGGAGGTAATACAGATTATTACCACCCCCTGCACTATACAGATTATTACCCCCCTGCACTCCACCACTGCGAGGTAATACAGATTATTACCCCCCTGCACTCCACCACTGGGAGGTAATACAGATTATTACCCCCCACCCCTGCACTCCACCACTGGGAGGTAATACAGATTATTACCCCCTGCACTCCACCACTACAGATTATTACCCCCCTGCCTCCACCACTGGGAGGTAATACAGATTATTACCCCCTGCACTCCACCACTGGGAGGTAATACAGATTATTACCCCCTGCACTCCACCACTGGGAGGTAATACAGATTATTACCCCCTGCACTCCACCACTAGAGGTAATACAGATTATTACCCCCCTGCACTCCACCACTGGGAGGTAATACAGATTATTACCCCCCTGCACTCCACCACTGGGAGTAATACTATTACCCCCCTGCACTCCACCACTAGGTAATACAGATTATTACCCCCCACCACTGCACTCCACCACTGGGAGGTATACAGATTATTACCCCCTGCACTCCACCACTGGGAGGTAATACAGATTATTACCCCCTGTACTCCACCACTAGGAGGTAATACAGATTATTACCCCCTGCACTCCACCACTGGGAGGTAATACAGATTATTACCCCCTGCACTCCACCACTGGGAGGTAATACAGATTATTACCCCCTGCACTCCACCACTGGGAGGTAATACAGATTATCACCCCCCCTGCACTCCACCACTGGGAGGTAATACAGATTATTACCCCCTGCACTCCACCACTGGAGGTAATACAGATTATTACCCCCTGCACTCCACCACTGGGAGGTAATACAGATTACCCCCCCCTCCACCACTGGCAGATTATTACCCCCTCCACCACTGGGAGGTAATACAGATTATTACCCCCCTGCACTCCACCACTGGGAGGTAATACAGATTATTACCCCCCTGCACTCCACCACTGGAGGTAATACAGATTATTACCCCCCCTGCACTCCACCACTGGGAGGTAATACAGATTATTACCCCCCTGCACTCCACCACTGGGAGGTAATACAGATTATTACCCCCCTGCACTCCACCACTGGGAGGTAATACAGATTATTACCCCCTGCACTCCACCACTGGGAGGTAATACAGATTATTACCCCCCCCCCACCACTGGGAGGTAATACAGATTATTACCCCCCTGCACTCCACCACTGGGAGGTAATACAGATTATTACCCCCTGCACTCCACCACTGGAGGTAATACAGATTATTACCCCCCTGCACTCCACCACTGGGAGGTAATACAGATTATTAACCCCCCCTGCACTCCACCACTGGGAGGTAATACAGATTATTACCCCCCTGCACTCCACCACTGGGAGGTAATACAGATTATTACCCCCCTGCACTCCACCACTGGGAGGTAATACAGATTATTACCCCCTGCACTCCACCACTGGGAGGTAATACAGATTATTACCCCCCTGCACTCCACCACTGGGAGGTAATACAGATTATTACCCCCCCCTGCACTCCACCACTGGGAGGTAATACAGATTATTACCCACCCCCTGCACTCCACCACTAGGAGGTAATACAGATTATTACCACCCCCTGCACTCCACCACTGGGAGGTAATACAGATTATTACCCACCCCCTGCACTCCACCACTAGGAGGTAATACAGATTATTACCCCCTGCACTCCACCACTAGGAATACAGATTAATACACTGATTATTACCCCCTGCACTCCACCACTGGGAGGTAATACAGATTATTACCCCCTGCACTCCACCACTGGGAGGTAATACAGATTATTACCCCCCTGCACCACCACTGGAGGTAATACAGATTATTACCCCCTGCACTCCACCACTGCAGGTAATACAGATTATTACCCCCCTGCACTCCACCACTGGGAGGTAATAAGATTACAGATTATTACCCCCCTGCACTCCACCACTGGGGTAATACAGATTATTACCCCCCTGCACTACCACTGGGGAGGTAATACAGATTATTACCCCCTGCACTCCACCACTGGGAGGTAATACAGATTATTACCCCCCTGCACTCCACCACTGGGAGGTAATACAGATTATTACCCCCCAGATGCACTCCACCACTGGGAGGTAATACAGATTATTACCCCCCTGCACTCCACCACTGGGAGGTAATACAGATTATTACCCCCCTGCACTCCACCACTGGAGGTAATACAGATTATTACCCCCCCTGCAGGGAGGTAATACAGATTATTACCCCCTGCAGGGAGGTAATACAGATTATTACCCCCCTGCAGATTATTACCCCCTGCACTCCACCACTGGGAGGTAATAAGATATTACCCCCCCCTGCACTCCACCACTGAGGTAATACAGATTATTACCCCCCTGCACTCCACCACTGGGAGGTAATACAGATTATTACCCCCCCCTGCAGATAATATTATTACCCCCCTGCACTCCACCACTGGGAGGTAATACAGATTATTACCCCCCTGCACTCCACCACTGGGAGGTAATACAGATTATTACCCCCCTGCACTCCACCACTGGGAGGTAATACCCCCCCCCCTGCACTCCACCACTGGGAGGTAATACAGATTATTACCCCCCTGCACTCCACCACTGGGAGGTAATACAGATTATTACCCCCCTGCACCCACCACTGGGAGGTAATACAGATTATTACCCCCCTGCCACCACTGGGAGGTAATACAGATTATTACCCCCCTGCACTCCACCACTGGGAGGTAATACAGATTATTACCCCCACTCAGATTATTACCACCACTGGGAGGCACTAATACAGATTATTACCCCCCTGCACTCCACCACTGGGAGGTAATACAGATTATTACCCCCCTGCACTCCACCACTGGGAGGTAATACAGATTATTACCCCCTGCACTCCACCACTGGGAGGTAATACAGATTATTACCCCCCACTGCACTCCACCACTGGGAGGTAATACAGATTATTACCCCCTGCACTCCACCACTGGGAGGTAATACAGATTATTACCCCCCTGCACTCCACCACTGGGAGGTAATACAGATTATTACCCCCCTGGGGAGGTAATACAGATTATTACCCCCCACTCCACCACTGGGAGGTAATACAGATTATTACCCCCCTGCACTCCACCACTGGGAGGTAATACAGATTATTGGGAGGTTACAGATTATTACCCCCCTGCACTCCACCACTGGGAGGTAATACAGATTATTACCCCCTGCACTCCACCACTAGGGAGGTAATATTTATTACCCCCTCACGGGAGGTAATACAGATTATTACGGGAGGAATTGTTTGAGGAAAAACGATTTCACGTTTTTGAGGAAAGGTTTTAGTAAAACATGAACCTTACATCAGATCATCTTGAAACTTTCTCTCTAAAGCTAACTTTCATCAAGGTTTTATATGGTCTATTGGTTTCTCTCTTTTCATTGGCAGAATCCTCTTTCAGTGTTATAATATTCATAACATCCATATCCACCAGTCTATCTTCCTGTCAACTAACAGAACTCTGCTGGTTGTCCTGGTAACAGATACCGGTGGGCAGATCTATTGTATTTGTTCAAACTAAACTACAGCACTTACTTTGATGAGTCAAATCTGATCCTTTCATCTCTTCTCCTCCTCTCACAGTTCCACTCAGCCCCGTTGTTTTCCTGCAGTCCACCAGCAGCACAGACAACCTCTTCATACCCAGCAGTAAGGTGCTACCGGGAGAGGCACGACACGGAGACTCCGGGAGGGTGGAAGGGCTAGCGTTGTCCTGGTAACCATAAAGAGGGGACACAGACATATATCATTATGGATGCTGATGTCACTGTTGTCATGAAGTGCTTTACAGAAACCCAGCCCAGACCCAGAGAGAGCAAGCTGTATGTTAGACCAGACCAAGCTGTATGTTAGACCAGACCAAGCTGTATGCTAGACCAGACCAAGCTGTATGTAGACCAGACCAAGCTGTATGTTAGACCAGACCAAGCTGTATGCTAGACCAGACCAAGCTGTATGTTAGACCAGACCAAGCTGTATGCTAGACCAGACCAAGCTGTATGTTAGACCAGACCAAGCTGTATGCTAGACCAGACCAAGCTGTATGTTAGACCAGACCAAGCTGCATGCTAGACCAGACCAAGCTGCATGCTAGACCAGACCAAGCTGCTTGCTAGTCCAGACCAAGCTGTATGCTAGACCAGACCAAGCTGCATGCTAGACCAGACCAAACTGTATGCTAGACCAGACCAAGCTGTATGCTAGACCAGACCAAGCTGTATGCTAGACCAGACCAAGCTATTTGCTAGACCAGACCAAGCTGCATGCTAGACCAGACCAAGCTGTTTGCTAGTCCAGACCAAGCTGTATGCTAGACCAGACCAAGCTGCATGCTAGACCAGACCAAACTGTATGCTAGACCAGACCAAGCTGTATGCTAGACCAGACCAAGCTGTACCATCTGGTGTTCTGATCTGGAGAGACTCTTCTCTGCCTCGTCAGCATCAGGATGTTGTTCAGGCTCCCCAGAGGATCCACAATAGTCATGTCTCTCTCCTGTGTGAACGAGAACATCAAACAGATGGTAAACTTATGATCTACTACTACAATCATATAGGGTCTTACACGAGGCATGAATATCTCTGAACAGGGCCTAAAATGCAAATGTTAAAGGGTTGTTCCACGAAATGTGTGCTTGTTGCATCCCTTTGATAGTAGAAATTATGCACCAATATTGAATTTTAAAAGCCTGTTATGTTAGATGAGGGGAACTTTAATGTAGACCACATGGAGAATTCAATACATCTCATTTAAAAGACCCCGAAATATATGTACTAATGGCAGATTGACCCTTTAACAATTCCTACAGTACTGAACAAAATATTCAAGTGTAGAACTTCAGTAGAATGCCCCTTTAAAATCCCACATTCAACAACAGCATAGTTTGTGTCCCTGTTTAAGACAGTACTCACTGGTGTTAATCTGATATTCTGTCTCCTCCTCTTTCACTCCCAAAACGTCTTCCTCCTCCACCTTTATTGAGACAGAATCCTCTTCCTCTCTAAAAGGTGCTTTCTCTTCTTTCACTATAACAGCCTCCTCTTCCTCCTTTTTCATTCTGAAAGGTTCTTCCTCTCCTTTCACAGTAATATCCTCTTCTTCTTCTTCTTCTTTCACGACAATGTTCATCGCCAGAGCTTCTTTCTCCGTCCAGCAGACCTCCTCTTCTTTAGCAGGGGATGAGTAGTTTAGTGAGCTCATGGTCAGTGATGTTAGCTAGATAGCTAGCATTAGCGACTAGCTTAGTGCTAGGCTCAGCAACAATATTTAACAAGTTTGCAAATTGAACATGCAAATTAGGTTAAAGTTAACCAGTTAATACGTCAACTGAACTGCGTTTACAACACTGACATTACATAATGTACATTAACATGGTCTAAAGGGTCAATCTTCTAGTTTTATGTTGCCTAGCAAGCTATCGAGATGGTTGAAATAGTATCCGTGTTGTTGTTCCTGAAGAAGCGTCCCGTCCAGTCCATTATACGTCACGCTAGAAGAGTCACCTGAAAGACGCTCATCGCCATCTGCTGACTGGAGTGGGTAACGCAGTTTGGAAACAATAGTCACGACACTTTGTTTTGGAAAGACCGTCATAATTATTTAACAATAAGCTGATATATTTATCTTACGTCTTACAAATAATACGTTCCTGTTCACAGACGTAGAAGCTTAATATGAATATGTAGATAATGAATACATACTTCTGTGCCGCCATCCTGTCAGAAGGTGTTTTATTACCGTGGTAACGATGGATTTTCATTGTGTTCCATGGTGCTTATCGCCCCCTAGTGGAGCTTTCTGGTACTTAGAAAGACAGTACGAAAACAGTAAGTAGAGAATTCGTTCTGCGCGCATAGAAGCAGCGCTACGGTTCAGGTCTTTCAGTGCAGTTATTTCTTGTCACGCTTCATCCTCGGAAAATATTTGTTTGTAAGTTCGATTCAAACATGTTGCTAGTGATGACAATCTTGTTATTCATAGAATTGCTTATTTATCAATGTTAGTTGGTTGCATTTAGTCACACAAATTGCCTTGCCAATCATGTATGTCGTCAACTGTATTCCTTCTCGTGCGTCATGTAAACGAATTGTAAAACATTCAATACTGAGGTTTTGTTACTGTTTCTAGTGTGATATGCTTTGTTATTGTACAGAGGTGGTTGCACATTATTAGAGTAATTATAGGAGTTAGCCAATTACCATAAGAGTAACAATTAGCTATATGGTTTGGCATCATGCCAGATACATGGTACATTGGCACGTGCTTTGTATTTATGCAACTTCAACTTGAAATGTATAATGTACCGCTACAGTATATCGGTGTGATTGAATACTAAATGTATAATGTACAGCTACAGTATATCGGTGTGATTGAATACTAAATGTATAATGTACAGCTACAGTATATCGGTGTGATTGAATACTAAATGTATAATGTACAGCTACAGTATGTCGGTGTGATTGAATACTAAATGTATAATGTACAGCTACAGTATATCGGTGTGATTGAATACTAAATGTATAATGTACAGCTACAGTATATCGGTGTGATTGAATACTAAATGTATAATGTACAGCTACAGTATATCGGTGTGAATTGAATACTAAATGTATAATGTACAGCTACAGTATATCGGTGTGAATTGAATACTAAATGTATAATGTACAGCTACAGTATATCGATGTGAATTGAATACTAAATGTTTAATGTACAGCTACAGTATATCGGTGTGAATTGAATACTAAATGTTTAATGTACAGCTACAGTATATCGGTGTGATTGAATACTAAATCTATAATGTACAGCTACAGTATATCGGTGTGAATTGAATACTAAATGTATAATGTACAGCTACAGTATATCGATGTGAATTGAATACTAAATGTATAATGTACAGCTACAGTATATCAATGTGAATTGAATACTAAATGTTTAATGTACAGCTACAGTATATCGATGTGAATTGAATACTAAATGTTTAATGTACAGCTACAGTATGTCAGGTATGATTGAATACTAAATGTATAATGTACAGCTACAGTATATCGGTGTGAATTGAATACTAAATGTTAATGTACAGCTACAGTATATCAGAGACTGAATTGAATACTAAATGTAAATGTACAGCTACAGTATATCGGTGTGAATTGAATACTAAATGTATAATGTACAGCTAACTAGTATATCAGGTGATTGAATACTAAATGTATAATGTACAGCTACAGTATATCGGTGTGAATTGAATACTAAATGTATAATGTACAGCTACAGTATGTCGGTGTGATTGAATACTAAATGTATAATGTACAGCTACAGTATATCGGTGTGATTGAATACTAAATGTATAATGTACAGCTACAGTATATCGGTGTGATTGAATACTAAATGTATAATGTACAGCTACAGTATATCGGTGTGAATTGAATACTAAATGTATAATGTACAGCTACAGTATATCGGTGTGAATTGAATACTAAATGTATAATGTACAGCTACAGTATATCGGTGTGAATTGAATACTAAATGTATAATGTACAGCTACAGTATATCGGTGTGAATTGAATACTAAATGTATAATGTACAGCTACAGTATATCGGTGTGATTGAATACTAAATGTATAATGTACAGCTACAGTATATCGGTGTGAATTGAATACTAAATGTATAATGTACAGCCCACAGTATATCAGTGACTGAATTGAATACTAAATGTGTAATGTGACAGCCCACAGTATATCGATGTGAATTGAATACTAAATGTATAATGTACAGCTACAGTATATCAGTGTGATTGAATACTAAATGTATAATGTACAGCTACAGTATATCGATGTGAATTGAATACTAAATGTATAATGTACAGCCCACAGTATATCGATGTGAATTGAATACTAAATGTATAATGTACAGCTACAGTATATCGGTGTGATTGCCTGCCCTGACCTCAAGCCTGCCTGCCTGACCAGTCTGCCTGCCCTGACCTCAGAGCCTGCCTGCCTTACCAGTCTGCCTGCCCTGACCTCAAGCCTGCCTGCCTGACCAGTCTGTCTGCCCTGACCTCAAGCCTGCCTGACCAGTCTGCCTGCCCTGACCTCAAGCCTGCCTGACCAGTCTGCCTGCCCTGACCTCCAGCTTGCCTGCCCATTCTGCCTGCCCTGACCTCCAGCACGCCTGCCTGCCCATTCTGCCTACCCTGACCTCCAGCACGCCTGCCTGACCAGTCTGCCTGCCCTGACCTCCAGCCTGCCTGCCCATTCTGCCTGCCCTGACCTCCAGCACGCCTGCCCTGACCTCCAGCCTGCCTGCCCATTCTGCCTGCCCTGACCTCAAGCCTGCCTGGCCAGTCTGCCTGCCCTGACCTCCAGCACGCCTGCCTGACCAGTCTGACTGCCCTGACCTCCAGCCTGCCTGCCCATTCTACCTGCCCTGACCTCCAGCACGCCTGCCCTGACCTCCAGCCTGCCTGCCCATTCTGCCTGCCCTGACCTCCAGCACGCCTGCCTGCCCATTCTGCCTGCCCTGACCTCAAGCCTGCCTGACCAGTCTGCCTGCCCTGACCTCCAGCTTGCCTGCCCATTCTGCCTGCCCTGACCTCCAGCACGCCTGCCTGCCCATTCTGCCTGCCCTGACCTCCAGCACGCCTGCCTTCCCATTCTGCCTGCCCTGACCTCAAGCCTGCCTGGCCAGTCTGCCTGCCCTGACCTCCAGCACGCCTGCCTGACCAGTTTGACTGCCCTGACCTCCAGCCTGCCTGCCCATTCTACCTGCCCTGACCTCCAGCACGCCTGCCCTGACCTCCAGCCTGCCTGCCCATTCTGCCTGCCCTGACCTCCAGCACGCCTGCCCTGACCTCCCTGGTTTGCTGGTCCTCCCAGCCTGCCTGCCCTGACCTCCAGCCTGCCTGCCCATTCTGCCTGCCCTGACCTCCAGCCTGCCTGACCCATTCTGCCTGCCCTGACCTCCAGCACGCCTGCCCTGACCTCCAGCCTGCCTGCCCTGACCTCCAGCCTGCCTGCCCTGACCTCCAGCATGCCTGCCCTGACCTCCAGCCTGCCTGCCCTGACCTCCAGCCTGCCTGCCCTGACCTCCAGCCTGCCTGCCCTGACCTCCAGCCCGCCTGCCCTGACCTCCAGCCTGCCTGCCCTGACCTCCAGCCTGCCTGCCCTGACCTCCAGCCTGCCTGCCCTGACCTCCAGCCTGTCTGCCCTGACCTCCAGCCTGCCCTGACCTCCAGCCTGCCTGCCATTCTGTCCCTCCTGGACCTCCAGCCTTTGTCTGTCTGTCTCTTGCCCCTGACCTGTGATTTTGACAAAATTACAGCAAATGCTGTGGATTGTTTCTGTATAGGCCCTGGAGAAGCCTCCAGCCTTGTTTACTGGGGCCCCTCTGTCAGCCTGTAACGATCTGCCTTCTGTCTGTAAAGTACACATGCAGATTATACAGTGATATGTGCATGCAAAGAGAAACAACAAGCTGCACAAGAACTCACAGCAGAAATCGTCCCATGTTACAAAGTGGCTCAGTGATTCATGTTTGAGTCTCCTATAATGTTCTATACATACGGCATTGTTTGATTCCAGAGTCAGCAAAACTGTAATTCAATGCTATGGCCCCCTCCCTTAACATACTGCTTGACTAGTTGGGCCCAAGCTTGCTGTACAACATTGCAACTCATTCAGTCTGTCCATAAACAAACTATCTTGTGAAATACATGTACCCATGTCGTGTATTCGAGTTCGTAAATGGCAATAAAATAAACTTTTCGCTGAACTGCGTTACCAACTCCAGTCAATAGAGGGCGTCTTGCAGGCGAAGCTGCTGGTGTGACGTATAATCTAGTGGACGGGACGCTTCTTTAAACAACAGCTAGTTAAGCCTCTTCGGTAGCTTGCTAGCAAATATAGCCGAAACATTAAAGCTCTTTATACACTTTCTGTGTATATTAGCCTCTGTGTTTTAAGCAAACTTATGTTGTATAGCTAGTTGCCGCATTTAATTTCATTTTTCGTTTTTAGTAGTCAGCTAGCTGGTTTGCTAAATTAGCTCAGCACTAATGCTAACTAGCTAGCTAGCATCCCGACCATGAACTCACCAAACTACTCCCTCCCTGCTAAAGAAGAGGTCTGCTGGACGGAGAAAGAAACTCTCATGAAAGAGGAAGAGGTCACAGTGAAAGACGAAGAAGTTACGGTGAAAAAAGAGGAAGAAGACTTCAGAGTGAAAGAAGAGGATTTTATTGCGAAAGAAGAAAAGGAAGAGTTTGGATTGAAGGAGGAGGGCGAGATTACTGTCACATTGGAGGAGACTGGAGATCTGATTAACTCCAGTGAGTATTGTCTTTAAAAACAGAGGCACATCCTCTGCTGTTGTTGAATCATTGTGTGGTTTTTAAGGTGCATTCTACTGAAGTTCTACACTTGGATATGTTGGTCTGTACTGTATTGTTAGTAATGGATCAAATGCTTCCCATATCTCTTCATGCAGTGCTTCGTTCAGTTTTTTATTTTATTTATTTTTATTTAACCAGGCAAGTAAGCTAAGAACAAATTCTTATTTTCAATGACGGCCTAGGAACAGTGGGTTAACTGCCTGTTCAGGGCCAGAATGACAGATTTGTACCTTGTCAGCTCGGGGGTTTGAACTTGCAACCTTCCGGTTACTAGTCCAACGCTCCACTAGGCCACCCTGCCGCCCCACATCATCATATTTGTTCAATCACGTGTCATGAATTCATTATGACATCATCATATTTGTTCAATCACGTGTCATGAATTCATTATGACATCATCATAATTGAATATGTTTTACGTTACTTGGTCGCAAACGGGTCTTCCAAATGGACAATGACCCCAAGCACACTTCCAAAATTGTGGCAAAATGGCTTAAGGACAACAAAGTCAAGGTATTGGAGTGGCCATTACAAAGCCCTGACCTCAAATCCTATATAAAATATGTAGGCAGAACTGTTATATTAGAATGCATGAAAGCCAATGAGAACCATGGCAAAACTTCTCTAAATGTATGTTAGCTAGCTAAATTAGCTATATTATGAATACAACTTTCGTCTGCTGTCCACCACAACCTTCCAGAGAGTTTTCTGATTAACAAGCGGTAGGCTGTGTTTAATTTGATTGTGTATTAAAAACACATGTTGAGATCATTGTGAGGGGTTTTCTCCTGTAGTAGGGGAATGGGGCCTCCTGGGAAAATGTTGTCCGGGGTTACAACAGTAATCAAGGGGTTCAGTGCTTAGCGAAGGGTAAATTGTTTGTAAGACTTTGGCAACTTTGTATTTATAGGCCTGGTCAACTGTGTATTTATAGGCCTGGTCAACTGTGTATTTATAGGCCTGGTCAACTGTGTATTTATAGGCCTGGTCAACTGTGTATTTATAGGCCTGGTCAACTGTGTATTTATAGGCCTGGTCAACTGTGTATTTATAGGCCTGGTCAACTGTGTATTTATAGGCCTGGTCAACTGTGTATTTATAGGCCTGGTGTATTTATAGGTCTGGTCAACTGTGTATTTATAGGCCTGTTCAACTGTGTATTTATAGGCCTGGTCATCTGTGTATTTATAGGTCTAGTCAACTGTGTATTTATAGGCCATCTGTGTATTTATAGGCCTGGTCAACTGTGTATTTATAGGCATGGTCAACTGTGTATTTATAGGTCAACTTTGTATTTATAGGCCTGGTCATCTGTGTATTTATAGGCATGGTCAACTGTGTATTTATAGGCATGGTCAACTGTGTATTTATAGGTCATCTGTGTATTTATAGGCATGGTCAACTGTGTATTTATAGGTCAACTGTGTATTTATAGGCATGGTCAACTGTGTATTTATAGGTCAACTGTGTATTTATAGGCATGGTCAACTGTGTATTTATAGGTCAACTGTGTATTTATAGGCCTGGTCAACTGTGTATTTATAGGCCTGGTCAACTGTGTATTTATAGGCCTGGTCAACTGTGTATTTATAGGCCTGGTCAACTGTGTATTTATAGGCCTGGTCAACTGTGTATTTATAGGCCTGGTCAACTGTGTATTTATAGGCATGGTCAACTGTGTATTTATAGGCCTGGTCAACTGTGTATTTATAGGCATGGTCAACTGTGTATTTATAGGCCTGGTATTTATAGGCATGGTCAACTGTGTATTTATAGGCCTGGTCAACTGTGTATTTATAGGCATGGTCAACTGTGTATTTACAGGCCTGGTCAACTGTGTATTTACAGGCCTGGTCAACTGTGTATTTATAGGCCTGGTCAACTGTGTATTTATAGGCCTGGTCAACTGTGTATTTATAGGCCTGGTCAACTGTGTATTTATAGGCATGGTCAACTGTGTATTTATAGGCATGGTCAACTGTGTATTTACAGGCCTGGTCAACTGTGTATTTACAGGCCTGGTCAACTGTGTATTTATAGGCATGGTCAACTGTGTATTTACAGGCCTGGTCAACTGTGTATTTACAGGCCTGGTCAACTGTGTATTTACAGGCCTGGTCAACTGTGTATTTATAGGTCTAGTCAACTGTGTATTTATAGGTCTAGTCAACTGTGTATTTATAGGCCTGGTCAACTGTGTATTTATAGGCATGGTCCACTGTGTATTTATAGGCATGGTCAACTGTGTATTTATAGGCATGGTCAACTGTGTATTTATAGGCCTGGTCAACTGTGTATTTATAGGCCTGGTCAACTGTGTATTTATAGGCCTGGTCAACTGTGTATTTATAGGCCTGGTCAACTGTGTATTTATAGGCCTGGTCAACTGTGTATTTACAGGCCTGGTCAACTGTGTATTTATAGGCCTGGTCAACTGTGTATTTACAGGCCTGGTCAACTGTGTATTTACAGGCCTGGTCAACTTTGTTCTGAAGTTATCGGAGGTCACTGTCAGATAAACTTCTTGATTCTATGTTTAGCGGAGATCTTCTCTGAATAAAGTGAGGCGGAAGGGATTTCTTAGCAAATTGCGAGAAGACAATATATCTGCTCATAGATTATATACACGTATAAACTACATATTGACACATTCAGCCCGAAGCAGGAAGTTTAAAACATACTTACTAGTCACCAAGGTTCCGGATCATGTCTCTAAGATGTTTTTGGGAAACCTGGCCCTGGTCTATTCTCAGATGTTTTTTATAAACACACTTATCTTTTTTATCTAAAAAAAACACTATTGTCATGTATGAGAGATCCATTTTCCATGATAATGGGGTCCTGTTATGTCTGGTGAAAACCAATCACTGCATTCCACAGCAAGAACCTCATAGCAACGGTCAAGCTTGGTGGTGGAGATCGTTGGCACGTAGCCTCGTTTTCCTCAGGGGCTCTCCTCTGCAGTATATAGCTCGTCCTAAGGGCGGCGTTGGTGTCCGCCACTTGACTGGCTTTCATTTGACTAGTACCACATGGACAGACTGACTACTACCACATGGACAGACTGACTACTACCACATGGACAGACTGACTAGTACCACATGGACAGACTGACTACTACCACATGGACAGACTGACTACTACCACACAGACAGACTGACTAGTACCACATGGACAGACTGACTAGTACCACATGGACAGACTGACTAGTACCACATGGACAGACTGACTACTACCACATGGACAGACTGACTACTACCACATGGACAGACTGACTAGTACCACATGGACAGACTGACTAGTACCATTCATGGACAGACTTTAGAATGTTACCATTATGGACAGACTGACTACTACCATTGGACAGACTGACTACTACCACAGGACAGACTGATTAGTACCAATTACAGACTGACTACTACCACATGGACAGACTGACTTACTACCACATGGACAGACTGACTAGTACCACATGGACAGACTGACTAGTACCAGATGGACAGACTGACTACTACCACATGGACAGACTGACTACTATCACATGGACAGACTGACTAGTACCACATGGACAGACTGACTAGTACCACATGGACAGACTGACTAGTACCACATGGACAGACTGACTACTACCACATGGACAGACTGACTACTACCACATGGACAGACTGACTACTACCACATGGACAGACTGACTAGTACCACATGGACAGACTGACTAGTACCACATGGACAGACTGACTAGTACCACATGGACAGACTGACTAGTACCACATGGACAGACTGACTAGTACCACATGGACAGACTGACTAGTACCACATGGACAGACTGACTAGTACCACATGGACAGACTGACTAGTACTACATGGACAGACTGACTAGTACCACATGGACAGACTGACTACTACCACATGGACAGACTTCATTACTTTGTTTGTGGGGAGCATGCTGTTTATTTAGTCAGGCAATGCCCACATTATTCTGATATATTTTAGAATGTTAATTATGTGAATGTCAATGCATAATACCATTGGGTGGTTCTATTATGGGACACAGGCCAGGTCATTATAAATTATTACATTTAATTGAGGGAAACTGTATTTACTATCACTGTTGTGGTTGTCTCACCAAGCTACCTTAAGATGGATGCACTAACTGAGGGAAACTGTATTTACTATCACTGTTGTGGTTGTCTCACCTAGCTACCTTAAGATGGATGCACTAACTGCAAACTGTATTTACTATCACTGTTGTGGTTGTCTCACATGCTACCGTAAGATGGATGCACAACTGAGGGAAACTGTATTTACTATCAATGGAGGTTGTCTCACCTGCTACCTTAAGATGGATGCACTAACTGAGGAGAAACTGTATTTACTATCACTGTTGTGGTTGTCATCACATGCTACCTTAAGATGGATGCACTAACAAGTGCATCACATGCTATTTAAAGCCACACAGTGGAGGTCATGTGAACATCACATGCTACATGCTTAGAGACAATGGAGCACATGCATCACATGCTAAAGACAATGGAGCACATGCATCACATGCTAAGAGACAATGGAGCACATGCATCACATGCTAAGAGACAATGGAGCACATGCATCACATGCTAAGAGACAATGGAGCACATGCATCACATGCTAAGAGACAATGGAGCACATGCATCACATGCTAAGAGACAATGGAGCACATGCATCACATGCTAAGAGACAATGGAGCACATGCATCACATGCTAAGAGACAATGGAGCACATGCATCACATGCTAAAAGACAATGGAGCACATGCATCACATGCTAAGAGACAATGGAGCACATGCATCACATGCTAAGAGACAATGGAGCACATGCATCACATGCTAAGAGACAATGGAGCACATGCATCACATGCTAAGAGACAATGGAGCACATGCATCACATGCTAAAAGACAATGGAGCACATGCATCACATGCTAAAAGACAATGGAGCACATGCATCACATGCTAAGAGACAATGGAGCACATGCATCACATGCTAAGAGACAATGGAGCACATGCATCACATGCTAAGAGACAATGGAGCACATGCATCACATGCTAAGAGACAATGGAGCACATGCATCACATGCTAAGAGACAATGGAGCACATGCATCACATGCTAAGAGCACTTGACTGTACGTCTCTCTGGATAAGAGGGTCTGATAAATTACTAAAATGTATGTGGAGATTTCATTCAGGTCTCCCTGTTTTAACCACTCTGTTTATCTTTGGCAGAAGAGCGACCCGACTCAGAGGAACCAGAGACGTCTGAACCAGTGAGACGACACCACTGTCCCCAGTGTGAAAAGAGTTTTACCCATTTAGGGAGTCTTAAAAACCACAAGAGAACACATGCAGAGAAGAAGTCTTACAACTGCTCTCAGTGTGCAAAGAGTTTTAGCTGGTCTGGGCAACTGAAAGAACACGAGAGAATACACACAGGAGACAAGCCTTACCACTGCTCTCAATGTGGAAAGAGGTTTTTCAAGGCATCACATCTGAACGAGCATAAGAGAACACACACGGGAGAAAAAACATTCCAATGCTCTCAGTGTGGAAGGACATTTACCCGATCAGGGGACCTGAAATCACATGAAAGAACACACACAGGGGAAAAGCCTTACCACTGCTCTCAATGCGGAAAGAGTTTTACCCGTTTAGGGAACCAAAAAATGCATGAGCGAATACACACGGGAGTGAAGCCTTACCACTGCTCACAGTGTGAAAAGAGTTTTGCGAAGTTAGGTAACCTTAAAATACATAAGAGAATACACACAGGAGAAAAACCATTCCAATGCTCTCAGTGTGGAAGGACATTTTCACGATCAGGGGACCTGAAATCACACGAAAGAACACACACAGGGGAAAAGCCTTATAATTGTTCCCATTGTAAAAGTAGTTTTAGCTGGTCAGGGCAACTGAAAGAGCACGAGAGAACACACACAGGAGTGAAGCCTTACCACTGCTCCCAGTGTGGAAAGAGTTTTAGAAGGTTGGGGTCCCTTAAATCACATAAGCTGTATACACACACAGGAGAAAAGCCATGTAACTTCTCCCAGTGTGAAAAAAATAAGTATGTGTCATTAGGGGACATGAAAAATCCTGAGAGAACACACTCTGTAGAGAGGCCTTTCCAATGCTCTCAGTGTAGTAAGGGATTTTTCCAGTCATCGCATCTGAAAGTGCATAAGAGAATACACACAAGAGAGAAGCCATTCCAATGCTCGCAGTGTGGAAAGAGTTATACCCGGTTAGGGAACTTGAAAACGCATGAGATGACACACACAGGAGAGAAGCCGTTCCAATGCCGTCAGTGTGGAAAGCGCTTTACCTGGTTAGGGAACCTGAAAATGCATAAGGTGACACACAAAGTTGGCTAGCCTCACCTCTTTTTCCAGTGTGAAGAGGGGTTTTGTTCCTTTAAAGGACTTGAAAGAGCATGAGAAAGTACAAACACAGGAGAAGAAGACATACCACTGCTCCTCATTGCCCAAATACACTTTCAGAGGACCTGAAATCACATGAGAGAAACGAGAGGCTGTGTTCTGACTTATGTATTTGATTAAGAATTTTTGTTTTTAGATGTTGACATGAAATTTAATTGTATATATAAAATCATACTCACAATTAGGCCTACATTTGTTTTTTTGTTTTAACCTCCAATCTGATTTAATCAAATGAAATGTGTATTCCGCTTTGATTATAGACATTGATTGATTGAATGGATACAAATGTGGATGTTTAATTTGATGATTTGGATATTTTCAATTGTAAATGAACAAGTAGATTAATATCATTCAGATTTCTTTATTCTAACCTTGAAACCTCTTTAATTTAGTTGTTGTTGTGTTTCGTTGACTTAATTTGTGTCATCGAGGAATATGAAAATGTTGTTCTGATGATAACATTAAAAACATTCAATACCTCCATGAATGTTCCCATCAGTATTATTCCACTATGTCAGAATAACACAGGTGCTGATTATAAAAAGGACTTGATTAATGCAACAGTTTTTTTCTGAATAGTGTCGGCTGTTAGTCTGATGATGGTAGTGTGGTGCTGGGGAGTAGTTCTCTAGAAGTTGTAGCATATGTGTGAAGGTGCATTAACTCTGGAGAACCTTAAAGGTGAGCAGCACAATCTGACATTTGATACTTAACAGGAAGCCAATAGAGGTTTTATAAAACAGTTAGCCAAAAGAGGTGAGAAAACAGGAAGCGTCCTAAATAGGAAGCCAATAGAGGTTGAATAAAACAGTTAGCCAAAAGAGGTGAGCAAACAGGAAGCGTCCTAAACAGGAAGCCAATAGAGGTTTTATAAAACAGTTAGCCAAAAGAGGTGAGCAAACAGGAAGCTTCCTAAACAGGAAGCCAATAGAGGTTTTATAAAACAATAAGCTAATAGAGGTGAGCAAACAGGAAGCTTCCTAAACAGGAAGCCAATAGAGGTTTTATAAAACAAGGGTGATGTTTTTGTTTTTTGTTTGAGGTCTGGAAAGAAGCCTTAAAGAAACCACTTACCACAAGCCTTAAGCCTTACCACTGGAGAATCATTTATTCACGAGAACATAACCGCAGTGTTCGGTGAGTAAATCACATTCCTGTCAGCTGTAGTGAAGAACAGCCTGATTGGAGTTATGTTACGCGACCCGATTGGAGTTATGTTACGCGACCCGATTGGAGTTATGTTACGCGACCCGATTGGAGCGATGTTACGCGACCCGATTGGAGCGATGTTACGCGACCCGATTGGAGATATGTTACGCGGCCCGATTGGAGCGATGTTACGCGACCCGATTGGAGCGATGTTACGCGACCTGATTGGAGCGATGTTACGCGGCCCGATTGGAGCGATGTTACGCGACCCGATTGGAGAGATGTTACGCGACCTGATTGGAGCGATGTTATGTTGGAGTGATGTTACGCGCCTGATTGGAGCGTGGAGAGATGTTACGCGGCCTGATTGGAGCCTGATTGGAGATGTTACGCGACCCGATTGGGTGATGTTAAGATGTTACGACCCGATTGGAGTGAGTTACGCGATGGGAGCGATGTTACGCGACCCGATTGGAGCGATGTTACGCAGCCTGATTGGAGTTACGATGGAGCGACGCAGCCTGATGGGAGCGAGTTACGCAGCCTGATTGGAGCGATGTTACGCAGCCTGATGGGAGCAGTTACTGAGATTGGAGCGATGTTACGTGGCCTGATGGGAGCGATGTTACGCAGCCTGATGGGAGCGATGTTACGGCCTGATTGAGCGATGTTACGCGAGCCTGATTGGAGCGATGTTACGCAGCCTGATTGGAGCGATGTTACAGCCTGATTGAGCGATGTTACGCAGCCTGATTGGAGCGATGTTCGCAGCCTGATTGGAGCGATGTTACGCAGCCTGATGGGAGCTACGCAGCCTGATGGGAGCGATGTTACGCGGCCTGATTGGAGCGATGTGCGTTGATTGGAGCGATGTTACGCGTCCGATTGGAGCGATGTTACGCAGCCTGATTGGAGTCGATCAGTCTGGTTCCAGTGGAGCGATGTTACAGACCTGTTGGAGCGATGTTACGCAGCCTGATGGGAGCGATGTTACGCGACCTGATTGGAGCGATGTTACGCGGTTGATTGGAGCGATGTTACGCAGCCTGATGGGAGCGATGTTACGCGACCTGATTGAGCGAGTTACGCAGCCTGATTGGAGCGTGTTACGCAGCCTGATCGTCTGTTACGCGGCCTGATGGGAGCGATGTTACGCAGCCTGATTGGAGCGATGTTACGCGACCTGATTGGAGCGATGTTACGACAGCCTGATGGGAGCGATGTTACGCGGCCTGATTGGAGAGATGTTACGCGACCTGATGGGAGCGATCTAGACCCGTTGTCAGTTGTTCTCGCGTCCTCATGGAGCGATGTTACGCAGCCTGATTGGAGCGATGTTACGCGTCCCGATTGGAGCGATGTTACTGGTTCCCGATTGGAGCGTGTTACGGCCTGAGGGAGCGATGTTACGACCTGATTGGAGCGATGTGTCCTGATCTGACAGTTGGAGCGATGTTACGCGGCCTGATTGGAGCGATGTTACTGTCGACCTGATTGGAGCGATGTTACGCGACCTGATTGGAGCGATGTTACGCCCTGATGGGAGCGATGTTACGCAGCCTGATGGGAGCGATGTTACGCGGCCTGATTGGAGCGATGTTACGCAGCCTGATGGGAGCGATGTTACCGGCCTGATTGGAGCGATGTTACGCGCCTGATTGAGCGATGTTACGCGACCCGATTGGATCGTTGTTACGCTCCCGATTGGAGCGATGTTACGCAGCCTGATTGGAGCGATGTTACGCGACCCGATTGGAGCGATGTTACGCGGCCCGATTGGAGCGATGTTACGCGATGTTACGTGGCCTGATTGGAGCGATGTTACGCGACCTGATTGGAGCGATGTTACGCGGCCTGATTGGAGCGATGTTACGCAGCCTGATTGGAGCGATGTTACGCAGCCTGATGGGAGCGATGTTACGCAGCCTGATGGGAGCGATGTTACGCAGCCTGATGGGAGCGATGTTACGCAGCCTGATTGGAGCGATGTTACGCGACCCGATTGGAGCGATGTTACGCGGCCTGATGGGAGCGATGTTACGCGGCCTGATGGGAGCGATGTTACGCAGCCTGATTGGAGCGATGTTACGCGACCCGATTGGAGCAGTTACTGATGATGGGAGCGATGTTACTTGGAGCGATGTTACGCGTCCGATTTGACAGTTACGCAGCCTGATGGGAGCGATGTTACGCAGCCTGATGGGAGCGATGTTACGCGACCTGATTGGAGCGATGTTACGCAGCCTGATTGGAGCGATGTTACGAGCCTGATTGGAGCGATGTTACGCAGCCTGATGGGAGCGATGTTACGTCTGGCCTTATGGGAGCGTGTTACGCGACCCGTGGAGCGATTGGAGCGATGTTACGCGGCCTTATGGGAGCGATGTTACGCGACCCGATTGGAGCGATGTTCATCTAGACCCGATTGGAGCGATGTTACTGATTGGAGCGATGTTACGCGGACTGATGGGAGCGATGTTACGGACCTGATTGGAGCGATGTTACTAGACAGTCCGATTGGAGTGATGTTACGCGGCCTGATTGGAGCGATGTTACGCGGACTGATGGGAGCGATGTTACCTTGGAGCGATGTTACAGTCTTGGAGTGATGTTACGGAGATTGGAGCGAGTGTTACGCGGCCTTGAGAGATGTTCAGTGCCTGATTGGAGCGATGTTACTGTCAGTCCGATTGGAGTGATGTTCGACCCGATTGGAGTGATGTTACGCGACCCGATTGGAGAGATGTTACGCGACCCGATTGGAGCGTGTTACGCGACCCGATGGAGCGATGTTACGCAGCCTGATGGGAGCGATGTTACGCGACCCGATTGGAGCGATGTTACGCAGCCTGATGGGAGCGATGTTACGCAGCCTGATTGGAGCGATGTTACGCAGCCTGATGGGAGCGATGTTACGCGGCCTGATTGGAGCGATGTTACGCGGCCTGATGGGAGCGATGTTACGCAGCCTGATGGGAGCGATGTTACGCAGCCTGATGGGAGCGATGTTACGCGGCCTGATTGGAGCGATGTTACGCGGCCTGATTGGAGCGATGTTACGCGGCCCGATTGGAGCGATGTTACGCAGCCTGATTGGAGCGATGTTACGCGACCCGATTGGAGCGATGTTACGCGGCCTGATGGGAGCGATGTTACGCAGCCTGATGGGAGCGATGTTACGCGGCCTGATTGGAGCGATGTTACGCGACCTGATTGGAGCGATGTTACGCAGCCTGATGGGAGCGATGTTACGCGACCTGATTGGAGCGATGTTACGCGGCCTGATTGGAGCGATGTTACGCAGCCTGATGGGAGCGTGTTACTGCGACCTGAGTGTCCTGTTACGCAGCCTGATTGGAGCTGGTTCGCAGCCTGATGGGAGCTGTTAGTTTGGCCTGATTGGAGCGATGTTACGCAGCCTGATTGGAGCGATGTTACGCGACCTGATTGGAGCGATTTACGCAGCCTGATGGGAGCGATGTTACGCAGCCTGATGGAGCGATGTTACGCTCAGTGCCCGATTGGAGAGATGTTACGTCCTGGTTTGGAGCGATGTTACGCGTCCCGATTGGAGCGATGTTACGCACCCGATTGGAGAGATGTTACGCGACCTGATTGGAGCCTGATTGGAGACAGCGTCCGATGTGATGTTCGCAGATTGGAGTGATGTTACCTGGAGAGATGTTACGCGACCTGATGGGAGCGATGTTACGCGACCCGATTGATCGTTGTTACGTGCCCGATTGGAGCGATGTTACGCAGCCTGATTGGAGCGTGTTACGCGACCCGATTGAGCGATGTTACGGTTGGAGCGATGTTACGCAGCCTGATGGGAGCGTGTTACCTGATTGGAGCGATGTTACTGGCCTGATGGGAGCGATGTTACGTGGCCTGATTGGAGCGTGTTACGCGGCCTGATTGGAGCGATGTTACGCGACCTGATTGGAGCGATGTTACGCGACCTGATTGGAGCGATGTTCGCCCTGATGGGACATGTTACGTCAGCCTGATGGGAGCGTGTTACGCGACCTGATTGGAGACGATGTTACGTGGCCTGATTGGAGCGATGTTACAGTGGCCTGATGGGAGCGAGTTACGCACCTGATTGGAGCGATGTTACGTGGCCTGATTGGAGCGATGTTACGCGGCCTGATTGGAGCGATGTTACGCGACCTGATTGGAGCGATGTTACGCGACCTGATTGGAGCGATGTTACGCGGCCTGATTGGAGCGATGTTACGCAGCCTGATTGGAGCGATGTTACGCAGCCTGATGGGAGCGATGTTACGCAGCCTGATCAGTCGATGTTACGCAGTGTCCCGATTTGAGCGATGTTCACGCAGCCTGATGGGAGCGATTACGCAGCCTGATGGGAGCTGTTACGCAGCCTGATTGGAGCGTGTTACGCGACCCGATTGGAGCGTGTTACGCGGCCTGATGGGAGCGTCTGTTACGCGGCCTGATGGGAGCGATGTTACGCAGCCTGATTGGAGCGATGTTACACCCGTGGAGCGATGTTACCTGATGGGAGCATGTTACGCGGCCTGATTGGAGCGATGTTACTTTGAGCGATGTTACATGGGAGCGATGTTACTGATGGGAGCGATGTTACGCGACCTGATTGGAGCGATGTTACAGTGATTGGAGCGATGTTACCCTGATTGGAGCGATGTTACGCAGCCTGATTGGAGCGATGTTACGCGGCCTGATGGGAGCGATGTTACGCGGCCTGATGGGAGCGATGTTACGCGACCCGATTGGAGCGATGTTACGCGACCCGATTGGAGCGATGTTACGCGGCCTGATTGGAGCGATGTTACGCGGACTGATGGGAGCGATGTTACGCGACCCGATTGAAGTCTCAGTGTCCTCATCCAGACAGTCTGTCAGTTTGGTTCTTGAAGTCTCAGTATCCTCATCTAGACAGTCTGGTTCTCAGTGTCCTCATCCAGACAGTCTGTCAGTCTGGTTCTCAGTGTCCTCATCCAGACAGTCTGTAAGTCTGGTTCTCAGTGTCCTCATCCAGACAGTCTGTCAGTTTGGTTCTTGAAGTCTCAGTGTCCTCATCTAGACAGTTTGTCAGTCTGGTTCTCAGTGTCCTCATCTAGACAGTCTGTCAGTCTGGTTCTTGAAGTCTCAGTGTCCTCATCTAGACAGTCTGTCAGTCTGGTTCTTGAAGTCTCAGTGTCCTCATCTAGACAGTCTGTCAGTCTGGTTCTCAGTGTCCTCATCCAGACAGTCTGTCAGTCTGGTTCTCAGTGTCCTCATCCAGACAGTCTGTAAGTCTGGTTCTCAGTGTCCTCATCCAGACAGTCTGTCAGTTTGGTTCTTGAAGTCTCAGTGTCCTCATCTAGACAGTTTGTCAGTCTGGTTCTCAGTGTCCTCATCTAGACAGTCTGTCAGTCTGGTTCTTGAAGTCTCAGTGTCCTCATCTAGACAGTCTGTCAGTCTGGTTCTTGAAGTCTCAGTGTCCTCATCTAGACAGTCTGTCAGTCTGGTTCTCAGTGTCCTCATCCAGACAGTCTGTCAGTCTGGTTCTCAGTGTCCTCAGACAGTCTGTCAGTCTGGTTCTCAGTGTCCTCATCTAGACAGTCTGTCAGTCTGGTTCTTGAAGTCTCAGTGTCCTCATCCAGACAGTCTGTCAGTTTGGTTCTTGAAGTCTTAGTGTCCTCATCTAGACAGTCTGTCAGTCTGGTTCTTGAAGTCTCAGTGTCCTCATCTAGACAGTCTGTCAGTCTGGTTTTTGAAGTCTCAGTGTCCTCATCTAGACAGTCTGTCAGTCTGGTTCTCAGTGTCCTCATCCAGACAGTCTGTCAGTCTGGTTCTCAGTGTCCTCATCCAGACAGTCTGTCAGTCTGGTTCTCAGTGTCCTCATCCAGACAGTCTGTCAGTTTGGTTCTTGAAGTCTCAGTGTCCTCATCTAGACAGTTTGTCAGTCTGGTTCTCAGTGTCCTCATCTAGACAGTCTGTCAGTCTGGTTCTTGAAGTCTCAGTGTCCTCATCTAGACAGTCTGTCAGTCTGGTTCTTGAAGTCTCAGTGTCCTCATCTAGACAGTCTGTCAGTCTGGTTCTCAGTGTCCTCATCCAGACAGTCTGTCAGTCTGGTTCTCAGTGTCCTCATCCAGACAGTCTGTCAGTCTGGTTCTCAGTGTCCTCATCCAGACAGTCTGTCAGTTTGGTTCTTGAAGTCTCAGTGTCCTCATCTAGACATTTTGTCAGTCTGGTTCTCAGTGTCCTCATCTAGACAGTCTGTCAGTCTGGTTCTTGAAGTCTCAGTGTCCTCATCTAGACAGTCTGTCAGTCTGGTTCTTGAAGTCTCAGTGTCCTCATCTAGACAGTCTGTCAGTCTGGTTCTCAGTGTCCTCATCCAGACAGTCTGTCAGTCTGGTTCTCAGTGTCCTCATCCAGACAATCTGTCAGTCTGGTTCTCAGTGTCCTCATCCAGACAGTCTGTCAGTTTGGTTCTTGAAGTCTCAGTGTCCTCATCTAGACAGTTTGTCAGTCTGGTTCTCAGTGTCCTCATCCAGACAGTTTGTCAGTCTGGTTCTTGACGTCTCAATGTGAGTCTTTGTCCTCACATATATTTATGTCAGCAGCATAAAAAGTTCAATCCAAATCTTCAGATTAGTATCCGAAGCCCTGTATAGTAGATATAAATTATGTTTTTAAATTCGCAATCATTAAAAAAATGAGCTGAACTAATCAATTAACACACGCTTCTCTTTGTATGTCTCAATATAATGTTATTTCATGAAATAAAAAAATAAATAAACTGAATGTATGGCAATAAAATATCGTTTTATTTAGCAGTCAGTAGATTCTGTATGTCTCTATATATTATTTTATGAAAGAAATCAACCGAATGTACTGTAAAAAATATGTCGATTTGTTTTTCTCCAGTCAGACGATGGTGCTAGTGTGACGTGTAAACATTTAATTTAAGCAATAAGGCATGAAAACCTGTGTGTTGTCGTAAAAACACACAACTGTTCTTAAGGTAACAGCCGAAAAACAGCATTTAAGAGTGTTCTGAAGACAGTTGCTAAAATGGAAACGAGTTGTCTTCAATCTTGTCCGTAAATTTATCGCATCCACGTTCTCAAATTTCCAGACTCTGTTGGACTGTCACTAGTTACCACAGCCACAAAGTCCCAGCGCAGAAGTTGATCGTTTCTGGGATATAATTTTCAAATCTAGAATAATACTACATTCTTGCCAGAGGGGTCTCCAAAAACACATGTACACACATAGTGACGCAGGGGGTAATGGTGTATTAGGGTATTCACAGGGGGTAATGGTGTAGTGGGGTATTCACAGGGGGTAATAGTGTAGGAGGGTATTCACGGGGGTAATAGTGTAGTAGTGTATTCACAGGGGGTAATAGTGTGGTAGGGTATTCACGGGGGGTAATAGTGTAGTAGGGTATTCACAGGGGGTAATGGTGTAGTAGTTTATTCACAGGGGGTAATGGTGTAGTAGGGTATTCACAGGGGGTAATGATGTAGTAGGGTATTCACGGGGGTAATAGTGTAGTAGGGTATTCACAGGGGGTAATAGTGTAGTAGGGTATTCACAGGGGGTAATGGTATAGTAGGGTATTCACAGGGGGTAATGGTGTAGTAGGGTATTCACATGGGGGTAATGGTGTAGTAGGGTATTCACAGGGGGTAATGGTGTAGTAGGGTATTCATGGAGGTAATAGTGTAGTAGTGTATTCACAGGGGGTAATAGTGTAGTAGGGTATTCACAGGGGGTAATGGTGTAGTAGGGTATTCACAGGGGGTAATAGTGTAGTAGGGTATTCACAGGGGGTAATAGTGTAGTCGGGTATTCACAGGGGGTAATGGTGTAGTAGGGTATTCACAGGGGGTAATGGTGTAGTAGGGTATTCACAGGGGGTAATGGTGTAGTAATGTATTCACAGGGGGTAATGGTGTAGTAGGTTGTTCACAGGGGGTAATGGTGTAGTAGGGTATTCACAGGGGGTAATAGTGTAGTAGGGTATTCACAGGGGGTAATGGTGTAGTAGGGTATTCACAGGGGGTAATAGTGTAGTAGTGTATTCACAGGGGGTAATAGTGTAGTCGGGTATTCACAGGGGGTAATGGTGTAGTAGGGTATTCACAGGGGGTAATGGTGTAGTAAGGTATTCACAGGGGGTAATGGTGTAGTAGGTTGTTCACAGGGGGTAATGGTGTAGTAGGGTATTCACAGGGGGTAATAGTGTAGTCGGGTATTCACAGGGGGTAATGGTGTAGTAGGGTATTCACAGGGGGTAATGGTGTAGTAAGGTATTCACAGGGGGTAATGGTGTAGTAGGTTGTTCACATGGGGTAATGGTGTAGTAGGGTATTCACAGGGGGTAATAGTGTAGTAGGTTGTTCACATGGGGTAATGGTGTAGTAGGGTATTCACAGGGGGTAATAGTGTAGTAGGGTATTCACAGGGGGTAATAGTGTAGTAGGGTATTCACAGGGGGTAATGGTGTAGTAGGGTATTCACAGGGGGTAATGGTGTAGTAGGGTATTCACAGGGGGTAATGGTGTAGTAGGGTATTCACAGGGGGTAATGGTGTAGTAGTGTATTCACAGGGGGTAATAGTGTAGTAGGGTATTCACAGGGGGTAATGGTGTAGTAGGGTATTCACAGGGGGTAATGGTGTAGTTGGGTATTCACAGGGGGTAATAGTGTAGTAGGGTATTCACAGGGGGTAATAGTGTAGTAGGGTATTCACGAGGGTAATAGTGTAGTAGTGTATTCACAGGGGGTAATAGTGTGGTAGGGTATTCACGGGGGGTAATGGTGTAGTAGGGTATTCATAGGGGGTAATGGTGTAGTAGGGTATTCACAGGGGGTAATGGTGTAGTAGGGTATTCACAGGGGGTAATAGTGTAGTAGGGTATTCACAGGGGGTAATAGTGTAGTAGGGTATTCACAGGGGGTAATGGTGTAGTAGGGTATTCACAGGGGGTAATGGTGTAGTTGGGTATTCACCGGGGGTAATAGTGTAGTAGGGTATTCACAGGGGGTAATAGTGTAGTAGGGTATTCACGGGGGTAATAGTGTAGTAGTGTATTCACAGGGGGTAATAGTGTGGTAGGGTATTCACGGGGGGTAATGGTGTAGTAGGGTATTCACAGGGGGTAATGGTGTAGTAGGGTATTCACAGGGGGTAATGGTGTAGTAGGGTATTCACAGGGGGTAATAGTGTAGTAGGGTATTCACAGGGGGTAATGGTGTAGTAGGGTATTCACGGGGATAATAGAGTAGTAGGGTATTCACAGGGGGTAATGGTGTAGTAGGGAATTTGTGGGGATAATGCTGTAGGGAATTCCCAGGGGGTAACGGTGTGGTAGGGTATCCAATGGGGTAGTAGTGTATTCACATGGTGTAATGGGGTATTCACACACATATACTTATTTTCCACCATAATTTGCAAATAAATTCATAAAAAATCCTACAATGTGATTTTCTGGATTTTCCCCTCATTTTGTCTGTCATAGTTGAAGTGTACCTATGCTGAAAATTACAGGCCTCTCTCATCTTTTTAAGTGGGAGAACATGCACAATTGGTGGCTGACTAAATACTTTTTTTGCCCCACTGTAGTGGATCATTAGCATCATCGCTAACAGCTACACATAGTGGATCATTAGCATCATCGCTAACAGCTACACATAGTGGATCATTAGCATCATCGCTAACGGCTACACACAGTGGTAGGACAATCAGAATCATCGCTAACAGCTACATAGTGGGAGACAATCAGCATCATCACTAACAGCTACATAGTGGGAGACAATCAGCATCATCGGTTTGGACTTAGTTGGACTATCATTTGTTTTTCAACAGGACAATGACCCACCACACCTCCAGGCTGTGTAAGGGCTATTTTGCCAAGAAGGAGAGTTATGGAGTGCTGCATCAGATGACCTGGCCTCCACAATCCCTCGACCTCAACCATATTGGGGTGGCAGGGTAGCCTAGTGGTTAGAGCGTCGGACTAGTAACAAGTTCGAATCCCCGAGCTGACAAGGTACAAATCTGTCGTTCTGCCCCTGAACAGGCAGTTAACCCACTGTTCCTAGGCCGTCATTGAAAATAAGAATTTGTTCTTAACTGACTTGCCTAGTAAAAAAAAAAAAAAAATTGAGATGGTTTGCAGGTGAAGCTGTTTGAGAGAATGCCGAGAGGGTGGCTATTTGAAGAACCTCAAATATATTTTGATTTTTTAAACACTTTTTTGGTTACTACATGATTCCATATGTGTTTGATGTCTTCACTATTATCTACAATGTAGAAAACTGTAAAAAATAAAAAAAATAAAAAACTTGAATGAGTCAGTGTCCTAAAACTTTTGACTGGTAGAAATATAGTAGAAAGAGGAGGAAGGGAAGCGCTACTAAGGTACACAATAGTACATTTTGGTAGATAGAAGGTGCTCTTTGGTAAAGAGAAAAAACAAATCCGTATTTCAAACACAGACATGTAGTCAATAAATTCGGGACGTTTTGTTTTGTATACGTGTAACAGTATAACTTTACGTCCGTCCCCTCGCCCATACCCGGGACCCTCTGCACACACCGACAACAGTCACCCACGAAGCATCGTTTACCCATCGCTCCACAAAAGCCGCGGACCTTGCAGAGCAAAGGCGAACCACTACCTCAAGGTCTCCGAGCAAGTGACGTAACCGATTGAAACGCTATTTAGCGCGCACCACCGCTAACTAGGCTAGCCGTTTCACATCCGTTACATACGCTTGAATGATTCTAAATCATTTTCCAAATCAATTTTTAAAAAAGGCCCTTTTCCATCATGTATGTTGATTTGTGTATTACATTTTTTTTCCTAATAAAATAAGGAGATTGTTAGTTAAAGGGCTTGTGAGTAAGCGTTTCACGGTAAGGTCTACAGCTCTTGTATTCGGCGCATTTGACAAATAAGATTGGATTTGATGGAGTGGATAATTGTGCTGCCCACTCCAGTCAGCAGATGGCGATATGAGTATTTCAGGTGATTCTTCTTGCGTGACGTATAATCTAGTGGACGGGGGGCTGTAGACTACTGGATCAGCCACATCGGTAGCTTGCTACATAAAACCGAATAATTGGAGCTACTTTGACTATTTTGTGTATATTAATAGGTGTTTTAGACACAATTATGTGTACGTATATAGGAGTTAACTTAACGTACTTGTTCAATTTATTAATTTGTTCAGATTGATTTGATTCTGAGGTTAGCACTAGGCTAGTCGCTAATGCTACCTAGCTAGCTAACGTCCCTTACCATGAGCTCACTAAACTACTCGCCCCTTGCTAAAGAAGAGGATGTCTACTGGACGGAGAAAGGAGCTCTGGAGCTGAATGTTGTCGTAAAAGAAGAAGAAGCTTTCAGAATAAAACAGGAGGGAATCACACCGACAGAAGAACAGGAGGATGTTAAAGTGAAAAAAGTGAAAAATATTTTTGGAGTGAAAGAGGAAGAGGGGATAGAGGCTGTCACGGTGGTAGAGGAGGAGGTAGAAGCTTTCAGAATCAAAAAGGAGGAAGAGGAGTCTGTTATAGTGAAAGAAGAGAAATATATTTTTGTAGTGAAAGAGGCAGATGTAGAAGCTTTAAGAATAAAAAAGGAGGAAGAGGAGGATGTTATTGTGAAAAAAAAGAAAGATATTTTTGGAGTGGAAGAGGGGATAGAGGCTGTCACAGTAAAAGAGGAAGAGGGGATAGAGGCTGTCACAGTGGAAGAGGAAGAGGGGATAGCGGCTGTCACAGTAAAAGAGGAAGAGGGGATAGAGGCTGTCACAGTGGAAGAGGAAGAGGGGATAGAGGCTGTCACAGTGGAAGAGGAAGAGGGGATAGAGGCTGTCACAGTGGAAGAGGAAGAGGGGATAGAGGCTGTCACAGTAAAAGAGGAAGAGGGGATAGAGGCTGTCACAGTGGAAGAGGAAGAGGGGATAGAGGCTGTCACAGAGGAAGAGGGAGAGGTAGAAGCTTTCAGAATTAAACAGGAGGAAGAGGAGGATGTTATAGGGAAAGAAGTAGAAGAACCTTTTAGAGAGGAAGAGGACGATGTTTTGGGAGTGAAAGAGGAGGAAGGAGATGAAAAGGAGACTGAAGATCTGATTAACACCAGTGAGTATTGTCTTAAAAACGGGCATAGACTCTGTACTGTCTACACATGAATAGGTTGTTCAGTACTGTAGGAATTGTTAAAGGGCCAATCTGATTGGTACATGGACTTTTACATTAGTAATATTTAAGCTCTCGAAAACCCTTCTATGTATGTAGGGTTTTCAGCCATTACATTCACCCACATTTGGCTCCATGCAAACTACATTTCCGACGCTGTGCTCCAACACGCTGATATGCCCGTTATAGTTCATGTCAGCGACAAAGATTATTTGAAATAGAAAAGAGACTGTAGCAGTTTTGCACGGATCTAAACACTGTGTATGGTTCCAATTGTCGAACTAAACTTCCTGCCCAGTTAGCTTACACACAGGTGTTCGGAGCATGCTAAATATTCAAATCAAGCTTTATTTATACAGCACATTTCAGACATGGAATGCAAAACATGCCTCTTGGTCCCCCTCAGGTTCTCTAGCCGTCTAGTCCAGAGTCTGGGGGTATAGTAACTAAAGGCTCCCTCTCCATGCCTCTTGGTCCCCCTCAGGTTCTCGAGCCATCTAGTCCAGAGTCTGGGGGTATAGTAACTAAAGGCTCCCTCTCCATGCCTCTTGGTCCCCCTCAGGTTCTCTAGCCGTCTAGTCCAGAGTCTGGGGGTATAGTAACTAAAGGCTCCCTCTCCATGCCTCTTGGTCCCCCTCAGGTTCTCGAGCCAACTAGTCCAGAGTCTGGGGGTATAGTAACTAAAGGCTCCCTCTCCATGCCTCTTGGTCCCCCTCAGGTTCTCTAGCCGTCTAGTCCAGAGTCTGGGGGTATAGTAACTAAAGGCTCCCTCTCCATGCCTCTTGGTCCTAGGCTTTGGGGTAGTTAAAAGGCCATAGGACCTGAGGGACCTACTGGGTACATCACTTAAAAACATGTCTGACATGTATTGGTGCTCAATCATGGATTGATTTAAAAACCAATAGAATAATTTACAAAATTAATTCTAAAACTCACAGGCAGCCAGTACAGAGACCTTAAAATCAGTATGTTCTCTGTCTGGTCTTGGTCAGTACCCGTGCTGCAGCATACTGTATGCTTTGCAGTTGACCAAAACTGTTCTTGATAGACCAGCCAGGAGAGCATTACAGTAGTCAAGCCTGCTTGTAATAAATGCATGGATGAGTCTCTCTGTATCAGCCTGAGATCACATAAGAAGTGCAGTGATTAAAACTGTCACCTGATACAGGATGCAGTGATTAAAACTGTCACCTGATACAGGATGCAGTGATTAAAACTGTCACCTGATACAGGATGCAGTGATTAAAACTGTCACCTGATACAGGATGCAGTGATTTAAACTGTCACCTGTGATAAAAAGAAGGGCGCCAAGGTAGACGGCATCCGGAGGGTTTAAGAGTATTATCTGCTGCATTCTGGTAAATGGCGCCCACCATAGTCAAGAAGGGCAGGAAAGTTGTCATCTGCTTCATGCTCTTTGTGGAGAGGCCAAGATGCATTTCTAAAATGAAGAAGTCTACTTTACATTGGAGCTATACTTCTAGAACCCGCTCGATGAGAGAAACCATCAAATCGGTGAATACGTAGCCCATCTGAGACATGTTAACTATCACTGTTGTGGTTGTCTCACCTATAGCTACCTTAAGATGGATGCACTAACAAGTTGCTCTGAATAGTGACCATACTATTCCCTTAAAGCCACACAGTGTAAAATACATGGGTCATGTGAACAATGGAGGACATGCATCACATGCTAAGAGACAATGGAGCACATACATCACATGCTAAGAGACAATGGAGCACATGCATCACATGCTAAGAGACAATGGTGGTCCTTCTGTAGCTCAGTTGGTAGAGCATGGCGCTTGTAACGCCAGTGTAGTGGGTTCGATTCCCGGGACCACCCATACGTAGAATGTATGCACACATGACTGTAAGTCGCTTTGGATAAAAGCGTCAGCTAAATGGCATATTTTTTTTTTTTTTTTTTTTTTAATGGAGCACATACATCGCATGCTAAGAGACAATGGAGCACATGCATCACATGCTAAGAGACAATGGAGCACATGCATCACATGCTAAGAGACAATGGAGCACATGCATCACATGCTAAGAGACAATGGAGCACATGCTAAGAGACAATGGAGCACATGCATCACATGCTAAGAGACAATGGAGCACATGCATCACATGCTAAGAGACAATGGAGCACATGCATCACATGCTAAGAGACAATGGAGCACATGCTAAGAGACAATGGAGCACATGCATCACATGCTAAGAGCACTTGACTGTAAGTCTCTCTGGATAAGAGGGTCTGATAAATGACTAAAATGTATGCTGAGATTTCATTCAGGTCTCCCTGTTTAACCACTCTGTTTGTATTTGGCAGAAGAGAGACCCGACTCAGAGGAACCAGAGACGTCTGAACCAGTGAGACGACACCACTGTTCCCAGTGTGAAAAGAGTTTTAACCATTTAGGGAATCTTAAAAACCACAAGAGAACACACGCAGAGAAGAAGTCTTACAACTGCTCTCAGTGTGGAATGAGTTTTACCCGGTTAGGGAACCTGAAATCACACGAGAGAATACACACAGGAGAGAAGCCTTACCACTGCTTCCAGTGTGGAAAGAGATTTATCGAGCCAGCACAACTGAAAGTTCATTGGAGAAAACACACAGGGGAAAAGCCATTCCAATGCTCTCAGTGTGGAAATACATTTTCCCGATCAGGGGACCTGAAATCACACGAGAGAATACACACAGGGGAAAAGCCGTACCACTGTTCCCATTGTGAAAAGAGTTTCAGTTGGTCAGGGCAACTGAAAGAGCATAAGAGAATACACACCGGTGAAAAGCCATTCCAATGCTCGCAGTGTGGAAAGAGTTTTACTCGGATTGGGAACCTGAGAACACATGAGAGAATACACACAGGAGAGAAGCCTTTCAAATGCTCTCAGTGTGGAAAGAGTTTTACCCAATTAAGGAGCCTGAAAAGTCATGAGAGGGCACACACAGGGGAGAAGCCTTTCCAATGATCTCAGTGTGGAAAGAGTTTTACCCAATTAATGGTCCTGAAAGAGCATGAGAGAATACATACTCCTTATGTCACTACTCATTGTGGAAATACATGTTCTGGCTTATGGTTTTGACTGAGAATTTGTGTTTTTGTCATGAAATCTAATTGTATATATTTTATCATACTCACAAATAGGTCTACATTTGTTTTTTTATTTTTGAGATTCTTCAAAGTATCCACCCTTTGCCTTGATGACAGCTTTGCACACTCTTGGCATTCTCTCAACCAGCTTCATGACGTAATCACCTGGAATGCATTTTGATTACAGGTGTGCCTTGTTAAGTTAATTTGTGGAATTTCTTTCCTTCTTAATGCGTTTGAGCCAATCAGTAGTGTTGTGACACGGTAGGGGTGGTATACAGAAGATATGGTATATTGGGTAAAAGACAAAGTCCATATTATGTCAAGAACAGCTCAAATAAGCAAAGAGAAACAACAGTCCATCATTACTTTAAGACATGAAGGTCAATCAGGAAAATTAAGAACTTTGAAAGATTCTTCAGGTACAGTCGCAAAAAACATCAGGCGCTATGAGGAAACTGGCTCTCATGAGAACTGCCACAGGAAGACGCAGAGTTACCACAGCTGCAGAGGATAAATTCATTAGAGTTAACTGCACCTCAGATTGCAGCCCAAATACAGAGTTACCCAAGTATGTGTCACAGCATCATCGGACTGAGCTTGTTGTCATTGCAGGCAATCTCAATGCTGTGTGTTACAGGGAAGACATCCTCCTCCCTCATGCGGTACCCTTCCTGCAGGCTCATCCTGACATGACCCTCCAGCATGACAATGCCACCAATCATACTGCTCGTTCTGTGCGTGATTTCCTGCAAGACAGGAATATCAGTGTTCTGCCATGGCCAGCAAAGAGCCCAGATCTCAATCCCATTGAGCACGTCTGGGACCTGTTGGATCGAAGGGTGATGGCTAGGGCCATTCCCCCCAGAAATGTCCGGGAACTTGCAGGTGCCTTGGTGGAAGAGTGGGGTAACATCTCACAGCAAAAACTGGCAAATCTGGTGCAGTCCATGAGGAGGAGATGCACTGCAGTACTTAATGCAGCTGGTGGCCACAGCAGATACTGACTGTTACTTTTGATTTTGACCCCCCATTTGTTCAGGGACACATTATTCCATTTCTGTTAGTCACACGTCTGTGGAACTTGTTCAGTTTATGTCTCGGTTGTTAAATCTGGTTATGTTCATACAAATATTTACTTTAGTTAAGTTTGCTGAAAATAAACGCAGTTGACAGTGAGAGGATGTTTCTTCTTTTTGCTGAGTATATTTTACAATGTAGAAAACAAAGAGAAACCCTTGAATGAGGAGGTGTCAAGTTTTGAATGGTCCTGTATATATATATAAACTTAACTCAGTGATATATGATGGTGTAGTGGAGGGGAACAGCCCCTACACTGATATATGATGGTGTAGAGGAGGGGGGCAGCCCCTACAGTGATATATGATGGTGTAGAGGGGGGGAACAGCCCCTACACTGATATATGATGGTGTAGAGGAGGGGGGACAGCCCCTACACTGATATATGGTGGTGTAGAGGGGGGACAGCCCCTACACTGGTATATGATGGTGTAGAGGAGGGGGGGGAACAGCCCCTACACTGATATATGATGGTGTAGAGGGGGGACAGCCCTACACTGATATATGATGGTGTAGAGGAGGAGGGGGGGGGGGAACAGCCCCTACACTGATATATGATGGTGTAGTGGAGTTCGGGGGGGGGAACAGCCCCTACACTGATATATGATGGTGTAGAAGAGGGGGGGGGGGCAGCCCCTACACTGATATATGATGGTGTAGAGGAGGGGAACAGCCCCTACACTGATATATGATGGTGTAGTGGAGGGGGGGAACAGCCCCTACACTGATATATGATGGTGTAGAGGAGGGGAACAGCCCCTACACTGATATATGATGGTGTAGAGGAGGGGAACAGCCCCTACACTGATATATGATGGTGTAGAGGAGGGGAACAGCCCCTACACTGATATATGATGGTGTAGTGGAGGGGGGGAACAGCCCCTACACTGATATATGATGGTGTAGAGGAGGGGAACAGCCCCTACACTGATATATGATGGTGTAGAGGAGGGGAACAGCCCCTACACTGATATATGATGGTGTAGAGGAGGGGAACAGCCCCTACACTGATATATGATGTTGTAGTGGAGGGGAACAGCCCCTACACTGATATATGATGGTGTAGTGGAGGGGAACAGCCCCTACACTGATATATGATGGTGTAGAGGAGGGGAACAGCCCCTACACTGATATATGATGGTGTAGTGGAGGGGAACAACCCATCCCAGCTACCTGTCATCACACCCACTGATCCCACTCAACCCAACCCATCCCAGCTACCTGTCATCACACCCACTGATCCCACTCAACCCAACCCATCCCAGCTACCTGTCATCACACCCAAAGATCCCACTCAACCCAACCCATCTACCAGTCATCACACCCACTGATCCCACTCAATCCAGCCCATCCCAGCTACCTGTCATCACACCCACTGATCCCACTCAATCCAGCCCATCCCAGCTACCTGTCATCACACCCACTGATCCCACTCAACCCAACCCATCCCAGCTACCTGTCATCACACCCACTGATCCCACTCAACCCAGCCCATCCCAGCTACCTGTCATCACACCCACTGATCCCACTCAACCCAACCCATCCCAGCTACCTGTCATCACACCCACTGATCCCACTCAACCCAGCCCATCCCAGCTACCTGTCATCACACCCACTGATCCCACTCAATCCAGCCCATCCCAGCTACCTGTCATCACACCCACTGATCCCACTCAACCCAACCCATCCCAGCTACCTGTCATCACACCCACTGATCCCACTCAACCCAACCCATCCCAGCTACCTGTCATCACACCCACTGATCCCACTCAACCCAACCCATCCCAGCTACCTGTCATCACACCCACTGATCCCACTCAACCCAACCCATCCCAGCTACCTGTCATCACACCCACTGATCCCACTCAACCCAACCCATCCCAGCTTCCTGTCATCACACCCACTGATCCCACTCAACCCAACCCATCCCAGCTACCTGTCATCACACCCACTGATCCCACTCAACCCAACCCATCCCAGCTACCTGTCATCACACCCACTGATCCCACTCAACCCAACCCATCCCAGCTACCTGTCATCACACCCACTGATCCCACTCAACCCAACCCATCCCAGCTACCTGTCATCACACCCACTGATCCCACTCAACCCAACCCATCCCAGCTACCTGTCATCACACCCACTGATCCCAATAAACCCAACCCATCCCAGCTACCTGTCATCACACCCACTGATCCCACTCAACCCAACCCATCCCAGCTACCAGTCATCACACCCACTGATCCCAATAAACCCAACCCATCCCAGCTTCCTGTCATCACACCCACTGATCCCACTCAACCCAACCCATCCCAGCTACCTGTCATCACACCCACTGATCCCAATAAACCCAACCCATCCCAGCTACCTGTCATCACACCCACTGATCCCACTCAACCCAACCCATCCCAGCTACCAGTCATCACACCCACTGATCCCAATAAACCCAACCCATCCCAGCTACCTGTCATCACACCCACTGATCCCACTCAACCCAACCCATCCCAGCTACCTGTCATCACACCCACTGATCCCACTCAATCCAGCCCATCCCAGCTACCTGTCATCACACCCACTGATCCCACTCAATCCAGCCCATCCCAGCTACCTGTCATCACACCCACTGATCCCACTCAACCCAACCCATCCCAGCTACCTGTCATCACACCCACTGATCCCACTCAATCCAGCCCATCCCAGCTACCTGTCATCACACCCACTGATCCCACTCAATCCAACCCATCCCAGCTACCTGTCATCACACCCACTGATCCCACTCAACCCAACCCATCCCAGCTACCTGTCATCCCACCCACTGATCCCACTCAACCCAACCCATCCCAGCTACCTGTCATCACAACCACTGATCCCACTCAACCCAGCCCATCCCAGCTTCCTGTCATCACACCCACTGATCCCATCAACCCAACCCATCCCAGCTACCTGTCATCACACCCACTGATCCCAGAGGAACCCAGCCCATCCCAGCTACCTGTCATCACACCCACTGATCCCACTCAACCCAACCCATCCCAGCTACCTGTCATCACACCCACTGATCCCACTCAACCCAACCCATTCCAGCTACCTGTCATCACACCCACTGATCCCAATATACCCAACCCATCCCAGCTACCTGTCATCACACCCACTGATCCCAATATACCCAACCCATCCCAGCTACCTGTCATCACACCCACTGATCCCAGGGGGACCCAACCCATCCCAGCTACCTGTCATCACACCCACTGATCCCACTCAACCCAACCCATCCCAGCTACCTGTCATCACACCCACTGATCCCACTCAACCCAACCCATCCCAGCTACCTGTCATCACACCCACTGATCCCACTCAACCCAACCCATCCCAGCTACCTGTCATCACACCCACTGATCCCACTCAACCCAACCCATCCCAGCTACCTGTCATCACACCCACTGATCCCACTCAACCCAACCCATCCCAGCTACCTGTCATCACACCCACTGATCCCACTCAACCCAACCCATCCCAGCTACCTGTCATCACACCCACTGATGACACAACGGAGGAGGTGGACACTGCACCCGCTGCCGATCAGGACACAGAGGATGACGTCAGTGCCGATCCACATCCTAAACAGCTCACATTACCTCAGTGTCTTTCCATTCATAACTATTAATCCAACCCTTCCCAAGGACTCTTCTATTTTCAGGAGAATATAGGACCTGATGGGGTTAGTGGATACCAGCAGTACATATGACCTGATGGGGTTAGTGGATACCAGCAGTACATAGGACCTGATGGGGTTAGTGGATACCAGCAGTACATAGGACCTGATGGGGTTAGTGGATACCAGCAGTACATAGGACCTGATGGGGTTAGTGGATACCAGCAGTACATAGGACCTGATGGGGTTAGTGGATACCAGAAGAACATAGGACCTGATGGGGTTAGTGGATACCAGCAGTACATATGACCTGATGGGGTTAGTGGATACCAGCAGTACATAGGACCTGATGGGGTTAGTGGATACCAGCAGTACATAGGACCTGATGGGGTTAGTGGATACCAGCAGTACATAGGACCTGATGGGGTTAGTGGATACCAGCAGTACATAGGACCTGATGGGGTTAGTGGATACCAGCAGTACATAGGACCTGATGGGGTTAGTGGATACCAGCAGTACATAGGACCTGATGGGGTTAGTGGATACCAGCAGTACATAGGACCTGATGGGGTTAGTGGATACCAGCAGTACATAGGACCTGATGGGGTTAGTGGATACCATCAGTACATAGGACCTGATGGGTTTAGTGGATAAAAAGGTGCAGGATCTGCGGGTCGAGGGAGCACGAGGCTAGAGGTTGTGGCGAGCCCAAGGCGTGCCACGGGTGTGGATCATTAGCACACCTGTGGCGGGATTGCCCAGCTCGCCAGAGGTCATACGCGTCTGCAGCGGGAGGGGGAACGGGAGCGGGGGATGGGGGAAGAGGAGGAGGGGAAGAAAGGCCATTTCAGGCAAGGAGAGCGGCTGCTGATGAAAAGGACAAAAAGAAAGAAGAGGAGAAAGGAAGGACAACAGGAAGAGAAGGAAAGAAGAATGGGGGAGTGGAGAAGCGAGAGAGAATAACGGTGGAGGGTGTGGTGGGGGAGGGGGTGCCTGTGGCAGGACCTGTGGAGGGGGAGGGGTTGCCTGTGGCAGGACCGGGGGAGGGGGAGGGAGGGAGAGAGGGGGTGCGGGAGTGGGGGGACAGCATGCCAGGCTTCCTCGAGGATGAGACTAGGGAATTGGTGGAGGAGTTAGCGGGGAAGGGAGTTTGTGTTTCCCCGCTACCTCCTTCACCAAAGAAGAAAGGGATGAAGAGGGGGAGCTTGGCAGGAGGTGAGAGGGAGAGGGGTGGGGAGGGCTAAGAGAGTGGCGGGGGGAGGGGAGGGTAAATTGTCCTCCCTGTTTGCCGCATCCCCTTACAGTGTGGTGGATGATTCCAGTGAGGGGTCGGTGGGCTGTGTGCTAGAGGGATCCCAGTTCCTGTTTGAGGAGATGGGGTCCCCTACATGCAGCCCCGAGGCAAACAGGGAGGGGGGGGTGGAGGGTGGGGAGGGGACGTCCCCGCCGGTGGAGATGGACCAGGGGAGCATCGGGTGAGTCTCCTGTTTTATGTTTGTTTTTTGGGTTTATTTGTTGAGGGTTTCTGTTTTGTATAAATTAAATGAATATTTCTGTTAAAATGTTTAGTTTAAATGTAAGGGGGTTGAGGGATTGTGTTAAAATGAGGGCGGTGTTTAGATTTTTAGAGGGTGTGGGGTTTGATTTTTGTTTTTTACAGGAGGTTCACCTGAGGGATGGTGGGGATGTACGTAGATTTAGAAGGGAGTGGGATAAGGGGGAATCCTTTTGGGGCATAGGAGGGGTGCACTCAACAGGAGTAGGGATTTTGTGTGGGCATAGAGAGGTTAAAGTTGAGAACACTTTTGTTATAATGCAGGGTAGAGTATTGGGGATAGATGTAGTGTATAGAGAAGCTAGGTATAGGTTAATTGGGGTGTATGGGCCACAGGTGGCGGCAGACAGGAGGGAGATGGTGGACTGTCTGGCGCCCCTGTGTGTCACAAATAGGCACTTAGTGATAGGAGGTGATTTTAATATAGATTTAGGGATAGGTGGTGATAGTAGTGCAGGTGCCATCACCGGGCTAATAGCTTGTGTGGTCCTTCTGTAGCTCAGTTGGTAGAGCATGGCGCTTGTAACGCCAGGGTAGTGGGTTCGATCCCTGGGACCACCCATACGTAGAATGTATGCACACATGACTGTAAGTCGCTTTGGATAAAAGCGTCTGCTAAATGGCATATATTATTATTATTATATTATTATTATATTGGTTGATGGTGGCCTGCACACTACTCCGGCAATGGTCAGTCCTACATGGCGCAACTCCAGGGGGGTTGCGCGGAGGCTCGACTACGTTTTTCTATCCAGGTCTTTGGGTCAGTTGTCTGGGCGACTGGTGCCTGTTTTCTTCTCGGATCACGACGGGGTGTTCCTGCAGGTGGGGTCGCCAGTCTGCCTCTTCGGTAGGGGGTACTGGAAGTTAGATCGGGTTATACTGGAGGAGCAGGCTTTCGTTGACGCATTTTTTTGTTTCTTTCGAAGGCTTGACGGCCTCCGGTCTATGTGCGAGGGGGTGTTAGAGTGGTGGGATTTAGTTAAGGTGAGGATTAGGGCTTTTATAATAGGGTATTGTAAAAGGAAAAAGAGGGAGGAAAGGAGGGAGGTTGATCGTCTCCAAAGGTTGATTGAACTTGAGTACGAGGCAGGCAACCTCGGCGGGTCGATTGACTGGGAGAGATCAGCGGCCCTAAAGGCGCAACTCAGGGAGCTGCAGGAGCAGAAGGCTCGAGCTTTCCTGGAGCGTGCGCATAGTGGCTTCCTAGAACATAATGAGACTTGTTCCGCTATGTTCTTTAAGTCGGTTAGGGCCAGGCAGAGTAGAAAGGTAATGCATGGCGTTAGAGAAGAAGATGGTAGTGTAGTAAGTAAACCAGAGGAGATGGTCAGAGTGACAACTGATCATTTCCGAGGTTTATTTAAGGAAAGGGAGATAGATGTAGAGCAGGGAAACGTGTTTTTAGAACACTTGTCCCGGCGGTTGCCGGAGGACATTAGAGACGTGATGGAGGGCCAGATCTCACTAGAAGAGGTTGAGAGCGCTCTTAGGAGGATGGGAAAAGGGAAGGTGCCTGGAATGGATGGGCTGCCGGCTGAGTTTTATCTCAAGTTTTGGGGTATACTTGGACCAGTGGTTCTCGATGTCTTGAAGGCCATCCTTGAGACGGGGGTTCCGGGGGGATCAATGGCTGTCGGTGTGCTGTCACTTCTTTATAAGAAGGGGGAAGTAACTGACCTTAGCAACTGGCGACCTTTGACCATGCTGTGCGTAGATTACAAGCTACTTGCAAAGGTCTTAGCAGATCGGTTGCGCACAGCCCTTCCCTACGTCGTTCATGAGGATCAGACGTGTGGGGTTGAGGGCCGCTCTATTAGATGGAACCTACAGTTGATCAGGGACTCCATCGCCTGGGTTGAAGATAGAGGGCTGCCTTTAATGGTAGCAGCGCTAGATCAGGCGAAAGCCTTTGATCGCGTGAATAGATCTTTTCTATTCAGGGTATTAGGTAGATTAGGTTTTGGGGAGAAGTACATAGGATGGATCCGTACTTTGTATGTCGGAGCGGGGTGCCGAGTAAGTGTAAATAGTCACTTAGGTGACGTTTTTGACCTCTCGTCTGGGGTCAGGCAGGGATGCCCACTCTCGGCTCTCCTTTTCGTTCTGTACATGGAGCCTCTGGGGGCTGCCATTAGGGCAGACACAGGGGTGGAGGGTTTGTTGATCCCTGGAAGCGGTGGGCTGCGTGTTAAGATGACGCAGTACGCCGACGACACTTCCTTGCTGCTATGCAAGGACTCGTGCTTGACAAGGTCCCTTGCCATCATTGGGGATTTCACCCGAGCGTCGAGGGCAGTTCTGAATCACGCAAAGTCTTCCGATAAGTTATTCGGAAGATGGCGCGGTAGGACGGATGTGCCCGGGGGATTATCTCTCTGTGAGGGGGCCCTGAGGATTCTCGGGGTCCATTTTGAGACCTCCGGCTCAGCGACGCTGAACTGGAACATGAGTATCGCAGTGGTTCAGAGGAAGCTAGCAATGTGGAAGGTTAGGTCTTTGTCTTTTATAGGTAAGGTCCTGGTCCTAAAGGTGGATGTATTGCCATCTCTGTTGTACTTGGCGTACATCTACCCATTGCCGGCTTGTCTGAGAAGGTCTCTAGTGAGGCTCGTGTTTCAGTTTATGTGGGGTGGCAGGTATGAGTGGGTCGCCAGGGCGCGCATGCTCTGTCCCATCGGGGAGGGAGGTAGGGGGGTACCACATCTCCCCCTCAAGCTAGACGCCATTTTTGTTTCTTTCCTGTTGACGGAGCTTGCTCGTCCGGTTATACACCCGTCCGGTTACCTCCTGCGGGTGTTCTTCTCGTATCAGGCGAGAAGCGTAATGGTGTGGTCTAACGCGGGTCCTCGGGCGGAACAGCTGCCGTGGCACTTTGGCCATGCGGCCAAGTGGCTGCGTGCACACCCCGAGGTTGAAGTTGCCCGAGTAGGTTTAGATCACAGGCACCTGTACGAAGAGGTCAGGCAGGCAGGGAGTCCTGCGCCTGTAGCGGGCATCTCGTCAGGGGTCTGGGAGGGAGTGCAGGCGCGGGGCCTGGACAACAGGCTCAAGGACCTGAATTGGTTGGGCCTCCATAAGTACTTGCCGGTACGTGCCATTATGTACCGGCATAGTTTGTCGCGATCCCCCACCTGTCCAAGATCTGCTTGTGGCAGGGAGGAGACTGTGCGCCATGCCTTCTGGGACTGTGCCTTTGCCGGACTAGTCTGGGCTATGGCACGGGTGCTGCTAGGTTTGGTTAGGAGCGATTTTGTGTTGACGTGGGCTAGGTTAGAAAGAGGCGTAGGGAGAGCGAGGGGCACAAATAGGGACAGGTTTCTGCTCTGTCTTCTCATGAGCCTCTTTAAACGGGGGCTGTGGGAAGCCAGGCAGGAATTGGTAAAGACAGGGAAAGATTGGGAAGGGATAGTGAGGAGGGTGGAAGGTGATGTGAGGGGGAGGATGAAGAGGGAGGAGAGGAAGTGGGGGCAGCATGCGGCACGGGAGAGGTGGAAGGGGGGTTTAGGGCTGGGAGTGTTAGAGGGAGATTTATAAGGGGATAGATTAGGGAAGGGAAGATAGGGAAGGGTTAGGTATTGGTTAGGTATGACGGGGAGGGACGATGCTCCCCTGAGGTTTGTTTTTGTTGGGTTTTTGTAAATATAATTATATAAGAATGAATGGAATTATGAATTTTGTAAAAGAATGAATGGTATTGATGGCAAATAAATTATTTTTTGTAAAAAAAAAAAAAATGTGCTGCCAAAGGGAGCACAATACTAAGCTCTGAGAGGCCCTCATATATAGACCACTACGCCTCTGAAGGTTCTGGTCGTGGTTGGGGTCAAACAGAGTTCAGACCCTCAAAAACCACCCCTAGAATATTGCTGTGATGTTTAAACTTTATTTGGTGATGTAGAACTTGAAATAGAATTGACTTGAGATTTTTTACAGATTGATCTTAGACTAAAATGTAGTTTAAAAACAAAGCCTTTTATGATTCAGGACTCTTGGTCTGTAACCCCTCCCTCACCTGCTGCTTTTAGTTGCTCCTCCCCAAGTCTTTGTTCCCCTGCCCCGACCACTTCCCACCCTTCCCCCGTTTTCTGCAACATGGCCTGGCCAAAGATACTTATAACTAACTCCCCAATTAGTAGAGGGAGAGAGAGAGAGAGAGTCTGAGTCTGACTTTGATGTCAGTGCGCAACTGAAGACCATACAAACGCTCCACACCGCGTGGCCTCGACCACCCTACTCTGGTGGTCCCAGCGCGTACGACCCACGTGGAGTTCCAGGTCTCCGGTAGCCTCTGGAACTGCCGATCTGCGGCCAACAAGGCAGAGTTCATCTCAGCCTATGCCTCCCTCCAGTCCCTTGACTTCTTGGCACTGATGGAAACATGGATCACCACAGATAACACTACTACTCCTACTTGTCTACTTGAATCCGCCCACGTGTTCTCGCACACCCCGCAGAGCTTCTGGTCAGCCATGGTGGCAAAATAAGGATCCTCATCTCTCCCAAGTGGTCTTTCTCTCTTTCTCCCCTTACCCATCTGTCTATCGCCCTTTGAATTCCATGCTGTCACAGTTACCAGCCCTTTCAAGCTTAACATCCTTATCATTTATCGCCCTCCAGGTTCCCTCGGAGGTTCATCAATGAGCTTGATGCCTTGATAAGCTCCTTTCCTGAGGACGTGCTCACCTCTCACAGTTCTGGGCGACTTTAACCTCCCCACATCTACCTTTGACTCATTCCTCTCTGCCTCCTTCTTTCCAAGCTCCTCTCCTCTTTTGACCTCACCCTCTCACCTTTCTCACAAGGCAGGCAAACAGCTTGACCTCATCTTTACTAGATGCTGTTCTTCCACTAACCTCATTGCAACTCCCCTCCAAGTCTCCGACCACTGACCTTGTATCCTTTTCCCTCTTGCTCTCATCCAACACTTCCCAACTGCCCCTACTCGGATGGTATCGCGCCGTCCCAACCTTCGCTCTCTCTCCCCCGCTACTCTCTCCTCTTCCATCCTATCATCTCTTCCCTCTGCTCAAACTTTCTCCACCTATCTCCTGATTCTGCCTCCTCAACCCTCCTCTCCTCCCTTACTGCATCCTTTGACTCTCTATGTCCCCTATCCTCCAGGCCGGCTCGGATCCTCCCCTCCCGCTCCGTGGCTCGACGACTCATTGCGAGCTCACAGAACAGGGGAGCTCCGGGCAGCCTGACGGAAATGGAGGTTTAAAATGTTGTCCCTGCAACCTGGCATCCTTTAATCCCTCCTCTCTACATTTTCCTCCTCTGTCTCTGCTGCTAAAGCCATTTCTAAATTCTAAGATTCCAAGCATCTGTCTCTAACCCTAGGAAGCTCTTTGCCAAACTTTCCTCCCTCCTGAACCTCCCCCCTCCTCCCTAACTGCAGATGACTTGTCAACCATTTTGAAAAAGAAGGTCTCAGGCTGCATCCGATCCTCCCCATTTCTAAATAAAAGGCTTCACAAATTTCTGCTCATTGCCCTACCCTATGCTCTGACCTCTTTCTCCCATTTCTCTCCAGATGAAATCAATTTATTCTCGTCTTGTGACGGCCGGCCGCCCAACAACCTGCCCGGTCACCCTATCCCCTCCTCTCTTCTCCAGACCATTTGGTTCTCCCTTACCTCACCTCGCTCAGGAACTCATCCCTGACCGCTTTGCTGTCCCTCCCGTCTTCAAGAGGCCAGAGTAATCTTCCCTGTCTGAAAAAACCTACATATGTCCTCCGATGTCACAACTACAGACCAGTATCCCTTCTCTCTTTTCTCTCCAAAACTCTCTGAAGGTTCTGGTCCTTGGCCAGCTCAAACAGAGTTCTCCCTCAGAATGACCTTCTAGAATATTGCTGTGATGTTTCAAGACTTTATTTGGACTGTCTTCTCTGTAATAGGATTGACTTGAGATTTTTTTAAAGCTTGATCTTAGACTCCTCTGTTTAAAAACAAAGCCTTCTAGATTCGGACTGCCTTGGATCTGTGAACCATCAGATCCTCCTCTCCACCCTCTCCGAGTTGGGCATCCCCCCGTCGCGGCCCACGCTTGGATTGCGTCCTACCTTCCCCCGTTTTCTCCAACCAGGTGGCGTGGCGAAAGATCTGTCTAACCAACTCTCTCACCACTGGTAGTCCCCAGGGAGAGGTTCTAGGCCTGACTTTGATGTCTGTTTAAAAGTGTTGGCTCTGACATAACCTCACATGGTTGTTATCATTTAATACAACTGGACAAAATTAATCTTCTCCTTTCATTTGTAGATGTTGAATAAAGTTGGACTCAGAGTGCAACCTGCATGTCTCAGACCCCATATTAATTTGGAAACTTTGAATAAAGTTGAACCTCAGACTGCAACTCCTGCCTAACCCGTTCCATGATTTGTCTCACATGTTGAATAAAGTTGGTCTCCTCCCAGGCGCTGAACCTTGTCGTGATCCTGGACCCCCTGATTCTCAAAACATAAGGCGGCTGTCCAAATTTTCCTGTCATTCTCAGACTGAGCTTCTACTCAACATCCAGCATTTCCCCTGCCTCACACAGACTAGACTGGGGGAATGGCACTTGTCATCTCCCCGTCTTGTCACTACCGCTGTTCTGGGCTCCCTGTTTGGTTCCATTTCCCAACGTGTGAGCTCAATCCAGAAGCGCAGCCCGGATTTGGTGTCATTCCCAAGTTCTCGCAGGGGCCATGCTAATCTTCTCTCCACTGGCTTCCAGTTTTTAGTATATGTGCCGCCAAAGCAAGACCATGGTGCAAAGAGCTGTGAGAGGCACCTCATATAGACCTCAGGCCCTCTGAAGGTTCTGGTCAAGGGTTGGGTCATCCACCTCTGGCCTCAAAACCTCCCTACCACTGTGATGTTTAAAGTTTATTTGGAGATGTAAAACTGTTCAATGACTTGGCCCCCAGATTTTTTAAAATTGACTCTTAGACTAAAATGTAGTTTAAAAACAAAGCCTTTTATGATTCAGGACTCTTGGTCTGAAACCCCACCTCTTCAAGGAATACCTCCTCCCCAAGTCTTTGTTCCCCTGCCCCCCACTTCCCCCCTTCCCCCGTTTTAGATGCAACATGGCTGTTCCAAAGATGCCATAACTAACTCCCAATTAGTAGAGGCTCTGGAGAGAGAGAGTCTGCTCTGACTTTGAAATGTCTGTTTAAAATGTTGTGACATTCAAGTTTGTTATGTTTAATACAACTGGACTAAAATTGAACCCAAGTCTCTCTCCAATTCATTTGTAGATGTTGAATAAAGTTGGACTCAGAGTGCAACCTTGTCTCACTCCCAATTCATTTCTAAACTTTGAATAAAGTTGAACTCAGACTGCAACCGTGCCTAACTCGCCAATTATTTGTCTACATGTTGAATAAAGTTGGTCTCAGGCTGCAACCTTGTCTCACTCCCCATTTCAAAATAAGGAAGGCTTCACAAATTTTCCTGTCATTCTACTGTAGACTGAGCTTCTCTCATCCAGCATTTCCCCTCCTCCTTAGACTAGACTGAGGGGAATGGACAATTTATTCTCCCGGGTCACTACCGCCCAATCTTCTCTGTTTGGTTCCAATTTCTCAACGTGTGAGGAAAATAAGGAGCGCGCTTCACGGATTTGCGTGTCATCCTTTCGCAGGGGCCATGCTAATCTTCTCTGTATCGATCCAATTTTAGTATATGTGCTGCCAAAGCGAGCACAATACAAAGCTCTGAGAGGCCCTCATATATAGACCACAACCCCTCTGAAGGTTCTGGTCGTGGTTGGGGTCAAACAGAGTTCAGACCCTCAAAAACCACCCCTAGAATATTGCTGTGATGTTTAAACTTTATTTGGAGATGTAGAACTTGAAATAGAATTGACTTGAGATTTTTTAAAGATTGATCTTAGACTAAAATGTAGTTTAAAAACAAAGCCTTTTATGATTCAGGACTCTTGGTCTGTAACCCCTCCCTCACCTGCTGCTTTTAGTTGCTCCTCCCCAAGTCTTTGTTCCCCTGCCCCGACCACTTCCCACCCTTCCCCCGTTTTCTCCTCCCCAAAGATCTTTGTTCCCCAATTAGTAGAGGGAGAGAGAGACTCCCATACCTACTGACCACTTCCCACCTTTGTGACCCCCGTTTTAAATACTGCAACAATTATTTGGCATTTGTAATGTCTTTACTGTTTTGAAACTGTTGTAAATGATAATTTTTGTTGTTTTTCACTTTATAATTCAATTTGTAACTCCTTGCTTTGGCAATGTTAACACATGTTTCCCATGCCAATAAAGCCCTTGAATTGAATTGAATTGAGAGAGAGAGTCTGAGTCTGACTTTGATGTCTGTTTAAAATGTTGTGACATTCAAGTTTGTTATGTTTAATACAACTGGACTAAAATTGAACCCAAGTCTCGCTCCAATTCATTTGTAGATGTTGAATAAAGTTGGACTCAGAGTGCAACCTTGTCTCACTCCCCAATTCATTTCTAAACGTTGAATAAAGTTGAACTCAGACTGCAACCGTGCCTAACTCGCCAATTATTTGTCTACATGTTGAATAAAGTTGGTCTCAGGTTGCAACCTTGTCTCACTCCCCATTTCAAAATAAGGAAGGCTTCACAAATTTTCCTGTCATTCTACTGTAGACTGAGCTTCTCTCATCCAGCATTTCCCCTCCTCCTTAGACTAGACTGAGGGGAATGGACAATTTATTCTCCCCGGGTCACTACCGCCCAATCTTCTCTGTTTGGTTCCAATTTCTCAACGTGTGAGGAAAATAAGGAGCGCTTCACGGATTTGCGTGTCATCCTTTCGCAGGGGCCATGCTAATCTTCTCTGTATCGATCCAATTTTAGTATATGTGCTGCCAAAGCGAGCACAATACAAAGCTCTGAGAGGCCCTCATATATAGACCACCTCTGAAGGTTCTGGTCGTGGTTGGGGTCAAACAGAGTTCAGACCCTCAAAAACCACCCCTAGAATATTGCTGTGATGTTTCAACTTTATTTGGACATGTAGAACTTGAAATAGAATTGACTTGAGATTTTTTAAAGATTGATCTTAGACTAAAATGTAGTTTAAAAACAAAGCCTTTTATGATTCAGGACTCTTGGTCTGTAACCCCTCCCTCACCTGCTGCTTTTAGTTGCTCCTCCCCAAGTCTTTGTTCCCCTGCCCCGACCACTTCCCACCCTTCCCCCGTTTTCTGCAACATGGCCTGGCCAAAGATACTTATAACTAACTCCCCAATTAGTAGAGGGAGAGAGAGAGAGAGAGAGTCTGAGTCTGACTTTGATGTCTGTTTAAAATGTTGTGACATTCAAGTTTGTTATGTTTAATACAACTGGACTAAAATTGAACCCAAGTCTCTCTCCAATTCATTTGTAGATGTTGAATAAAGTTGGACTCAGAGTGCAACCTTGTCTCACTCCCCAATTCATTTCTAAACTTTGAATAAAGTTGAACTCAGACTGCAACCGTGCCTAACTCGCCAATTATTTGTCTACATGTTGAATAAAGTTGGTCTCAGGCTGCAACCTTGTCTCACTCCCCATTTCAAAATAAGGAAGGCTTCACAAATTTTCCTGTCATTCTACTGTAGACTGAGCTTCTCTCATCCAGCATTTCCCCTCCTCCTTAGACTAGACTGAGGGGAATGGACAATTTATTCTCCCCGGGTCACTACCGCCCAATCTTCTCTGTTTGGTTCCAATTTCTCAACGTGTGAGGAAAATAAGGAGCGCTTCACGGATTTGCGTGTCATCCTTTCGCAGGGGCCATGCTAATCTTCTCTGTATCGATCCAATTTTAGTATATGTGCTGCCAAAGCGAGCACAATACAAAGCTCTGAGAGGCCCTCATATATAGACCACAACCCCTCTGAAGGTTCTGGTCGTGGTTGGGGTCAAACAGAGTTCAGACCCTCAAAACCACCCCTAGAATATTGCTGTGATGTTTAAACTTTATTTGGAGATGTAGAACTTGAAATAGAATTGACTTGAGATTTTTTAAAGATTGATCTTAGACTAAAATGTAGTTTAAAAACAAAGCCTTTTATGATTCAGGACTCTTGGTCTGTAACCCCTCCCTCACCTGCTGCTTTTAGTTGCTCCTCCCCAAGTCTTTGTTCCCCTGCCCCGACCACTTCCCACCCTTCCCCCGTTTTCTGCAACATGGCCTGGCCAAAGATACTTATAACTAACTCCCCAATTAGTAGAGGGAGAGAGAGAGAGAGAGAGTCTGAGTCTGACTTTGATGTCTGTTTAAAATGTTGTGACATTCAAGTTTGTTATGTTTAATACAACTGGACTAAAATTGAACCAAAGTCTCTCTCTCTCCAATTCATTTGTAGCAACCTTGTCTCACTCCCCAATTCATTTCTAAACTTTGAATAAAGTTGAACTCAGACTGCAACCGTGCCTAACTCGCCAATTATTTGTCTACATGTTGAATAAAGTTGGTCTCAGGCTGCAACCTTGTCTCACTCCCCATTTCAAAATAAGGAAGGCTTCACAAATTTTCCTGTCATTCTACTGTAGACTGAGCTTCTCTCATCCAGCATTTCCCCTCCTCCTTAGACTAGACTGAGGGGAATGGACAATTTATTCTCCCCGGGTCACTACCGCCCAATCTTCTCTGTTTGGTTCCAATTTCTCAACGTGTGAGGAAAATAAGGAGCGCTTCACGGATTTGCGTGTCATCCTTTCGCAGGGGCCATGCTAATCTTCTCTGTATCGATCCAATTTTAGTATATGTGCTGCCAAAGCGAGCACAATACAAAGCTCTGAGAGGCCCTCATATATAGACCACAACCCCTCTGAAGGTTCTGGTCGTGGTTGGGGTCAAACAGAGTTCAGACCCTCAAAAACCACCCCTAGAATATTGCTGTGATGTTTAAACTTTATTTGGAGATGTAGAACTTGAAATAGAATTGACTTGAGATTTTTTAAAGATTGATCTTAGACTAAAATGTAGTTTAAAAACAAAGCCTTTTATGATTCAGGACTCTTGGTCTGTAACCCCTCCCTCACCTGCTGCTTTTAGTTGCTCCTCCCCAAGTCTTTGTTCCCCTGCCCCGACCACTTCCCACCCTTCCCCCGTTTTCTGCAACATGGCCTGGCCAAAGATACTTATAACTAACTCCCCAATTAGTAGAGGGAGAGAGAGAGAGAGAGTCTGAGTCTGACTTTGATGTCTGTTTAAAATGTTGTGACATTCAAGTTTGTTATGTTTAATACAACTGGACTAAAATTGAACCCAAGTCTCTCTCCAATTCATTTGTAGATGTTGAATAAAGTTGGACTCAGAGTGCAACCTTGTCTCACTCCCAATTCATTTCTAAACTTTGAATAAAGTTGAACTCAGACTGCAACCGTGCCTAACTCGCCAATTATTTGTCTACATGTTGAATAAAGTTGGTCTCAGGCTGCAACCTTGTCTCACTCCCCATTTCAAAATAAGGAAGGCTTCACAAATTTTCCTGTCATTCTACTGTAGACTGAGCTTCTCTCATCCAGCATTTCCCCTCCTCCTTAGACTAGACTGAGGGGAATGGACAATTTATTTTCCCGGGTCACTACCGCCCAATCTTCTCTGTTTGGTTCCAATTTCTCAACGTGTGAGGAAAATAAGGAGCGCTTCACGGATTTGCGTGTCATCCTTTCGCAGGGGCCATGCTAATCTTCTCTGTATCGATCCAATTTTAGTATATGTGCTGCCAAAGCGAGCACAATACAAAGCTCTGAGAGGCCCTCATATATAGACCACAACCCCTCTGAAGGTTCTGGTCGTGGTTGGGGTCAAACAGAGTTCAGACCCTCAAAAACCACCCCTAGAATATTGCTGTGATGTTTAAACTTTATTTGGAGATGTAGAACTTGAAATAGAATTGACTTGAGATTTTTTAAAGATTGATCTTAGACTAAAATGTAGTTTAAAAACAAAGCCTTTTATGATTCAGGACTCTTGGTCTGTAACCCCTCCCTCACCTGCTGCTTTTAGTTGCTCCTCCCCAAGTCTTTGTTCCCCTGCCCCGACCACTTCCCACCCTTCCCCCGTTTTCTGCAACATGGCCTGGCCAAAGATACTTATAACTAACTCCCCAATTAGTAGAGGGAGAGAGAGAGAGTCTGAGTCTGACTTTGATGTCTGTTTAAAATGTTGTGACATTCAAGTTTGTTATGTTTAATACAACTGGACTAAAATTGAACCCAAGTCTCGCTCCAATTCATTTGTAGATGTTGAATAAAGTTGGACTCAGAGTGCAACCTTGTCTCACTCCCCAATTCATTTCTAAACTTTGAATAAAGTTGAACTCAGACTGCAACCGTGCCTAACTCGCCAATTATTTGTCTACATGTTGAATAAAGTTGGTCTCAGGCTGCAACCTTGTCTCACTCCCCATTTCAAAATAAGGAAGGCTTCACAAATTTTCCTGTCATTCTACTGTAGACTGAGCTTCTCTCATCCAGCATTTCCCCTCCTCCTTAGACTAGACTGAGGGGAATGGACAATTTATTCTCCCCGGGTCACTACCGCCCAATCTTCTCTGTTTGGTTCCAATTTCTCAACGTGTGAGGAAAATAAGGAGCGCTTCACGGATTTGCGTGTCATCCTTTCGCAGGGGCCATGCTAATCTTCTCTGTATCGATCCAATTTTAGTATATGTGCTGCCAAAGCGAGCACAATACAAAGCTCTGAGAGGCCCTCATATATAGACCACAACCCCTCTGAAGGTTCTGGTCGTGGTTGGGGTCAAACAGAGTTCAGACCCTCAAAACCACCCCTAGAATATTGCTGTGATGTTTAAACTTTATTTGGAGATGTAGAACTTGAAATAGAATTGACTTGAGATTTTTTAAAGATTGATCTTAGACTAAAATGTAGTTTAAAAACAAAGCCTTTTATGATTCAGGACTCTTGGTCTGTAACCCCTCCCTCACCTGCTGCTTTTAGTTGCTCCTCCCCAAGTCTTTGTTCCCCTGCCCCGACCACTTCCCACCCTTCCCCGTTTTCTGCAACATGGCCTGGCCAAAGATACTTATAACTAACTCCCCAATTAGTAGAGGGAGAGAGAGAGAGAGAGAGTCTGAGTCTGACTTTGATGTCTGTTTAAAATGTTGTGACATTCAAGTTTGTTATGTTTAATACAACTGGACTAAAATTGAACCAAAGTCTCTCTCTCTCCAATTCATTTGTAGCAACCTTGTCTCACTCCCCAATTCATTTCTAAACTTTGAATAAAGTTGAACTCAGACTGCAACCGTGCCTAACTCGCCAATTATTTGTCTACATGTTGAATAAAGTTGGTCTCAGGCTGCAACCTTGTCTCACTCCCCATTTCAAAATAAGGAAGGCTTCACAAATTTTCCTGTCATTCTACTGTAGACTGAGCTTCTCTCATCCAGCATTTCCCCTCCTCCTTAGACTAGACTGAGGGGAATGGACAATTTATTTTCCCCGGGTCACTACCGCCCAATCTTCTCTGTTTGGTTCCAATTTCTCAACGTGTGAGGAAAATAAGGAGCGCTTCACGGATTTGCGTGTCATCCTTTCGCAGGGGCCATGCTAATCTTCTCTGTATCGATCCAATTTTAGTATATGTGCTGCCAAAGCGAGCACAATACAAAGCTCTGAGAGGCCCTCATATATAGACCACAACCCCTCTGAAGGTTCTGGTCGTGGTTGGGGTCAAACAGAGTTCAGACCCTCAAAAACCACCCCTAGAATATTGCTGTGATGTTTAAACTTTATTTGGAGATGTAGAACTTGAAATAGAATTGACTTGAGATTTTTTAAAGATTGATCTTAGACTAAAATGTAGTTTAAAAACAAAGCCTTTTATGATTCAGGACTCTTGGTCTGTAACCCCTCCCTCACCTGCTGCTTTTAGTTGCTCCTCCCCAAGTCTTTGTTCCCCTGCCCCGACCACTTCCCACCCTTCCCCCGTTTTCTGCAACATGGCCTGGCCAAAGATACTTATAACTAACTCCCTAATTAGTAGAGGGAGAGAGAGAGAGAGAGAGAGTCCGAGTCTGACTTTGATGTCTGTTTAAAATGTTGTGACATTCAAGTTTGTTATGTTTAATACAACTGGACTAAAATTGAACCCAAGTCTCGCTCCAATTCATTTGTAGATGTTGAATAAAGTTGGACTCAGAGTGCAACCTTGTCTCACTCCCCAATTCATTTCTAAACTTTGAATAAAGTTGAACTCAGACTGCAACCGTGCCTAACTCGCCAATTATTTGTCTACATGTTGAATAAAGTTGGTCTCAGGCTGCAACCTTGTCTCACTCCCCATTTCAAAATAAGGAAGGCTTCACAAATTTTCCTGTCATTCTACTGTAGACTGAGCTTCTCTCATCCAGCATTTCCCCTCCTCCTTAGACTAGACTGAGGGGAATGGACAATTTATTTTCCCGGGTCACTACCGCCCAATCTTCTCTGTTTGGTTCCAATTTCTCAACGTGTGAGGAAAATAAGGAGCGCTTCACGGATTTGCGTGTCATCCTTTCGCAGGGGCCATGCTAATCTTCTCTGTATCGATCCAATTTTAGTATATGTGCTGCCAAAGCGAGCACAATACAAAGCTCTGAGAGGCCCTCATATATAGACCACAACCCCTCTGAAGGTTCTGGTCGTGGTTGGGGTCAAACAGAGTTCAGACCCTCAAAAACCACCCCTAGAATATTGCTGTGATGTTTAAACTTTATTTGGAGATGTAGAACTTGAAATAGAATTGACTTGAGATTTTTTAAAGATTGATCTTAGACTAAAATGTAGTTTAAAAACAAAGCCTTTTATGATTCAGGACTCTTGGTCTGTAACCCCTCCCTCACCTGCTGCTTTTAGTTGCTCCTCCCCAAGTCTTTGTTCCCCTGCCCCGACCACTTCCCACCCTTCCCCGTTTTCTGCAACATGGCCTGGCCAAAGATACTTATAACTAACTCCCCAATTAGTAGAGGGAGAGAGAGAGAGAGTCTGAGTCTGACTTTGATGTCTGTTTAAAATGTTGTGACATTCAAGTTTGTTATGTTTAATACAACTGGACTAAAATTGAACCCAAGTCTCTCTCCAATTCATTTGTAGATGTTGAATAAAGTTGGACTCAGAGTGCAACCTTGTCTCACTCCCCAATTCATTTCTAAACTTTGAATAAAGTTGAACTCAGACTGCAACCGTGCCTAACTCGCCAATTATTTGTCTACATGTTGAATAAAGTTGGTCTCAGGCTGCAACCTTGTCTCACTCCCCATTTCAAAATAAGGAAGGCTTCACAAATTTTCCTGTCATTCTACTGTAGACTGAGCTTCTCTCATCCAGCATTTCCCCTCCTCCTTAGACTAGACTGAGGGAATGGACAATTTATTCTCCCGGGTCACTACCGCCCAATCTTCTCTGTTTGGTTCCAATTTCTCAACGTGTGAGGAAAATAAGGAGCGCTTCACGGATTTGCGTGTCATCCTTTCGCAGGGGCCATGCTAATCTTCTCTGTATCGATCCAATTTTAGTATATGTGCTGCCAAAGCGAGCACAATACAAAGCTCTGAGAGGCCCTCATATATAGACCACAACCCCTCTGAAGGTTCTGGTCGTGGTTGGGGTCAAACAGAGTTCAGACCCTCAAAAACCACCCCTAGAATATTGCTGTGATGTTTAAACTTTATTTGGAGATGTAGAACTTGAAATAGAATTGACTTGAGATTTTTTAAAGATTGATCTTAGACTAAAATGTAGTTTAAAAACAAAGCCTTTTATGATTCAGGACTCTTGGTCTGTAACCCCTCCCTCACCTGCTGCTTTTAGTTGCTCCTCCCCAAGTCTTTGTTCCCCTGCCCCGACCACTTCCCACCCTTCCCCGTTTTCTGCAACATGGCCTGGCCAAAGATACTTATAACTAACTCCCTAATTAGCAGAGGGAGAGAGAGAGAGAGAGTCTGAGTCTGATTTTGATGTCTGTTTAAAATGTTGTGACATTCAAGTTTGTTATGTTTAATACAACTGGACTAAAATTGAACCCAAGTCTCTCTCCAATTCATTTGTAGATGTTGAATAAAGTTGGACTCAGAGTGCAACCGTGCCTAACTCGCCAATTATTTGTCTACATGTTGAATAAAGTTGGTCTCAGGCTGCAACCTTGTCTCACTCCCCATTTCAAAATAAGGAAGGCTTCACAAATTTTCCTGTCATTCTACTGTAGACTGAGCTTCTCTCATCCAGCATTTCCCCTCCTCCTTAGACTAGACTGAGGGGAATGGACAATTTATTTTCCCCGGGTCACTACCGCCCAATCTTCTCTGTTTGGTTCCAATTTCTCAACGTGTGAGGAAAATAAGGAGCGCTTCACGGATTTGCGTGTCATCCTTTCGCAGGGGCCATGCTAATCTTCTCTGTATCGATCCAATTTTAGTATATGTGCTGCCAAAGCGAGCACAATACAAAGCTCTGAGAGGCCCTCATATATAGACCACAACCCCTCTGAAGGTTCTGGTCGTGGTTGGGGTCAAACAGAGTTCAGACCCTCAAAAACCACCCCTAGAATATTGCTGTGATGTTTAAACTTTATTTGGAGATGTAGAACTTGAAATAGAATTGACTTGAGATTTTTAAAGATTGATCTTAGACTAAAATGTAGTTTAAAAACAAAGCCTTTTATGATTCAGGACTCTTGGTCTGTAACCCCTCCCTCACCTGCTGCTTTTAGTTGCTCCTCCCCAAGTCTTTGTTCCCCTGCCCCGACCACTTCCCACCCTTCCCCCGTTTTCTGCAACATGGCCTGGCCAAAGATACTTATAACTAACTCCCCAATTAGTAGAGGGAGAGAGAGAGAGAGTCTGAGTCTGACTTTGATGTCTGTTTAAAATGTTGTGACATTCAAGTTTGTTATGTTTAATACAACTGGACTAAAATTGAACCCAAGTCTCTCTCCAATTCATTTGTAGATGTTGAATAAAGTTGGACTCAGAGTGCAACCTTGTCTCACTCCCCAATTCATTTCTAAACTTTGAATAAAGTTGAACTCAGACTGCAACCGTGCCTAACTCGCCAATTATTTGTCTACATGTTGAATAAAGTTGGTCTCAGGCTGCAACCTTGTCTCACTCCCCATTTCAAAATAAGGAAGGCTTCACAAATTTTCCTGTCATTCTACTGTAGACTGAGCTTCTCTCATCCAGCATTTCCCCTCCTCCTTAGACTAGACTGAGGGGAATGGACAATTTATTTTCCCGGGTCACTACCGCCCAATCTTCTCTGTTTGGTTCCAATTTCTCAACGTGTGAGGAAAATAAGGAGCGCTTCACGGATTTGCGTGTCATCCTTTCGCAGGGGCCATGCTAATCTTCTCTGTATCGATCCAATTTTAGTATATGTGCTGCCAAAGCGAGCACAATACAAAGCTCTGAGAGGCCCTCATATATAGACCACAACCCCTCTGAAGGTTCTGGTCGTGGTTGGGGTCAAACAGAGTTCAGACCCTCAAAAACCACCCCTAGAATATTGCTGTGATGTTTAAACTTTATTTGGAGATGTAGAACTTGAAATAGAATTGACTTGAGATTTTTTAAAGATTGATCTTAGACTAAAATGTAGTTTAAAAACAAAGCCTTTTATGATTCAGGACTCTTGGTCTGTAACCCCTCCCTCACCTGCTGCTTTTAGTTGCTCCTCCCCAAGTCTTTGTTCCCCTGCCCCGACCACTTCCCACCCTTCCCCCGTTTTCTGCAACATGGCCTGGCCAAAGATACTTATAACTAACTCCCCAATTAGTAGAGGGAGAGAGAGAGAGAGAGAGTCTGAGTCTGACTTTGATGTCTGTTTAAAATGTTGTGACATTCAAGTTTGTTATGTTTAATACAACTGGACTAAAATTGAACCCAAGTCTCTCTCCAATTCATTTGTAGATGTTGAATAAAGTTGGACTCAGAGTGCAACCTTGTCTCACTCCCCAATTCATTTCTAAACTTTGAATAAAGTTGAACTCAGACTGCAACCGTGCCTAACTCGCCAATTATTTGTCTACATGTTGAATAAAGTTGGTCTCAGGCTGCAACCTTGTCTCACTCCCCATTTCAAAATAAGGAAGGCTTCACAAATTTTCCTGTCATTCTACTGTAGACTGAGCTTCTCTCATCCAGCATTTCCCCTCCTCCTTAGACTAGACTGAGGGGAATGGACAATTTATTTTCCCCGGGTCACTACCGCCCAATCTTCTCTGTTTGGTTCCAATTTCTCAACGTGTGAGGAAAATAAGGAGCGCTTCACGGATTTGCGTGTCATCCTTTCGCAGGGGCCATGCTAATCTTCTCTGTATCGATCCAATTTTAGTATATGTGCTGCCAAAGCGAGCACAATACAAAGCTCTGAGAGGCCCTCATATATAGACCACAACCCCTCTGAAGGTTCTGGTCGTGGTTGGGGTCAAACAGAGTTCAGACCCTCAAAAACCACCCCTAGAATATTGCTGTGATGTTTAAACTTTATTTGGAGATGTAGAACTTGAAATAGAATTGACTTGAGATTTTTTAAAGATTGATCTTAGACTAAAATGTAGTTTAAAAACAAAGCCTTTTATGATTCAGGACTCTTGGTCTGTAACCCCTCCCTCACCTGCTGCTTTTAGTTGCTCCTCCCCAAGTCTTTGTTCCCCTGCCCCGACCACTTCCCACCCTTCCCCCGTTTTCTGCAACATGGCCTGGCCAAAGATACTTATAACTAACTCCCCAATTAGTAGAGGGAGAGAGAGAGAGAGAGAGTCTGAGTCTGACTTTGATGTCTGTTTAAAATGTTGTGACATTCAAGTTTGTTATGTTTAATACAACTGGACTAAAATTGAACCCAAGTCTCTCTCCAATTCATTTGTAGATGTTGAATAAAGTTGGACTCAGAGTGCAACCTTGTCTCACTCCCCAATTCATTTCTAAACTTTGAATAAAGTTGAACTCAGACTGCAACCGTGCCTAACTCGCCAATTATTTGTCTACATGTTGAATAAAGTTGGTCTCAGGCTGCAACCTTGTCTCACTCCCCATTTCAAAATAAGGAAGGCTTCACAAATTTTCCTGTCATTCTACTGTAGACTGAGCTTCTCTCATCCAGCATTTCCCCTCCTCCTTAGACTAGACTGAGGGGAATGGACAATTTATTTTCCCCGGGTCACTACCGCCCAATCTTCTCTGTTTGGTTCCAATTTCTCAACGTGTGAGGAAAATAAGGAGCGCTTCACGGATTTGCGTGTCATCCTTTCGCAGGGGCCATGCTAATCTTCTCTGTATCGATCCAATTTTAGTATATGTGCTGCCAAAGCGAGCACAATACAAAGCTCTGAGAGGCCCTCATATATAGACCACAACCCCTCTGAAGGTTCTGGTCGTGGTTGGGGTCAAACAGAGTTCAGACCCTCAAAAACCACCCCTAGAATATTGCTGTGATGTTTAAACTTTATTTGGAGATGTAGAACTTGAAATAGAATTGACTTGAGATTTTTTAAAGATTGATCTTAGACTAAAATGTAGTTTAAAAACAAAGCCTTTTATGATTCAGGACTCTTGGTCTGTAACCCCTCCCTCACCTGCTGCTTTTAGTTGCTCCTCCCCAAGTCTTTGTTCCCCTGCCCCGACCACTTCCCACCCTTCCCCGTTTTCTGCAACATGGCCTGGCCAAAGATACTTATAACTAACTCCCCAATTAGTAGAGGGAGAGAGAGAGAGAGAGTCTGAGTCTGACTTTGATGTCTGTTTAAAATGTTGTGACATTCAAGTTTGTTATGTTTAATACAACTGGACTAAAATTGAACCCAAGTCTCTCTCCAATTCATTTGTAGATGTTGAATAAAGTTGGACTCAGAGTGCAACCTTGTCTCACTCCCCAATTCATTTCTAAACTTTGAATAAAGTTGAACTCAGACTGCAACCGTGCCTAACTCGCCAATTATTTGTCTACATGTTGAATAAAGTTGGTCTCAGGCTGCAACCTTGTCTCACTCCCCATTTCAAAATAAGGAAGGCTTCACAAATTTTCCTGTCATTCTACTGTAGACTGAGCTTCTCTCATCCAGCATTTCCCCTCCTCCTTAGACTAGACTGAGGGGAATGGACAATTTATTTTCCCGGGTCACTACCGCCCAATCTTCTCTGTTTGGTTCCAATTTCTCAACGTGTGAGGAAAATAAGGAGCGCTTCACGGATTTGCGTGTCATCCTTTCGCAGGGGCCATGCTAATCTTCTCTGTATCGATCCAATTTTAGTATATGTGCTGCCAAAGCGAGCACAATACAAAGCTCTGAGAGGCCCTCATATATAGACCACAACCCCTCTGAAGGTTCTGGTCGTGGTTGGGGTCAAACAGAGTTCAGACCCTCAAAAACCACCCCTAGAATATTGCTGTGATGTTTAAACTTTATTTGGAGATGTAGAACTTGAAATAGAATTGACTTGAGATTTTTTAAAGATTGATCTTAGACTAAAATGTAGTTTAAAAACAAAGCCTTTTATGATTCAGGACTCTTGGTCTGTAACCCCTCCCTCACCTGCTGCTTTTAGTTGCTCCTCCCCAAGTCTTTGTTCCCCTGCCCCGACCACTTCCCACCCTTCCCCCGTTTTCTGCAACATGGCCTGGCCAAAGATACTTATAACTAACTCCCCAATTAGTAGAGGGAGAGAGAGAGAGAGAGAGTCTGAGTCTGACTTTGATGTCTGTTTAAAATGTTGTGACATTCAAGTTTGTTATGTTTAATACAACTGGACTAAAATTGAACCCAAGTCTCTCTCCAATTCATTTGTAGATGTTGAATAAAGTTGGACTCAGAGTGCAACCTTGTCTCACTCCCCAATTCATTTCTAAACTTTGAATAAAGTTGAACTCAGACTGCAACCGTGCCTAACTCGCCAATTATTTGTCTACATGTTGAATAAAGTTGGTCTCAGGCTGCAACCTTGTCTCACTCCCCATTTCAAAATAAGGAAGGCTTCACAAATTTTCCTGTCATTCTACTGTAGACTGAGCTTCTCTCATCCAGCATTTCCCCTCCTCCTTAGACTAGACTGAGGGGAATGGACAATTTATTTTCCCCGGGTCACTACCGCCCAATCTTCTCTGTTTGGTTCCAATTTCTCAACGTGTGAGGAAAATAAGGAGCGCTTCACGGATTTGCGTGTCATCCTTTCGCAGGGGCCATGCTAATCTTCTCTGTATCGATCCAATTTTAGTATATGTGCTGCCAAAGCGAGCACAATACAAAGCTCTGAGAGGCCCTCATATATAGACCACAACCCCTCTGAAGGTTCTGGTCGTGGTTGGGGTCAAACAGAGTTCAGACCCTCAAAAACCACCCCTAGAATATTGCTGTGATGTTTAAACTTTATTTGGAGATGTAGAACTTGAAATAGAATTGACTTGAGATTTTTTAAAGATTGATCTTAGACTAAAATGTAGTTTAAAAACAAAGCCTTTTATGATTCAGGACTCTTGGTCTGTAACCCCTCCCTCACCTGCTGCTTTTAGTTGCTCCTCCCCAAGTCTTTGTTCCCCTGCCCCGACCACTTCCCACCCTTCCCCCGTTTTCTGCAACATGGCCTGGCCAAAGATACTTATAACTAACTCCCCAATTAGTAGAGGGAGAGAGAGAGAGAGAGTCTGAGTCTGACTTTGATGTCTGTTTAAAATGTTGTGACATTCAAGTTTGTTATGTTTAATACAACTGGACTAAAATTGAACCCAAGTCTCTCTCCAATTCATTTGTAGATGTTGAATAAAGTTGGACTCAGAGTGCAACCTTGTCTCACTCCCCAATTCATTTCTAAACTTTGAATAAAGTTGAACTCAGACTGCAACCGTGCCTAACTCGCCAATTATTTGTCTACATGTTGAATAAAGTTGGTCTCAGGCTGCAACCTTGTCTCACTCCCCATTTCAAAATAAGGAAGGCTTCACAAATTTTCCTGTCATTCTACTGTAGACTGAGCTTCTCTCATCCAGCATTTCCCCTCCTCCTTAGACTAGACTGAGGGGAATGGACAATTTATTTTCCCCGGGTCACTACCGCCCAATCTTCTCTGTTTGGTTCCAATTTCTCAACGTGTGAGGAAAATAAGGAGCGCTTCACGGATTTGCGTGTCATCCTTTCGCAGGGGCCATGCTAATCTTCTCTGTATCGATCCAATTTTAGTATATGTGCTGCCAAAGCGAGCACAATACAAAGCTCTGAGAGGCCCTCATATATAGACCACAACCCCTCTGAAGGTTCTGGTCGTGGTTGGGAGTCAAACAGAGTTCAGACCCTCAAAAACCACCCCTAGAATATTGCTGTGATGTTTAAACTTTATTTGGAGATGTAGAACTTGAAATAGAATTGACTTGAGATTTTTTAAAGATTGATCTTAGACTAAAATGTAGTTTAAAAACAAAGCCTTTTATGATTCAGGACTCTTGGTCTGTAACCCCTCCCTCACCTGCTGCTTTTAGTTGCTCCTCCCCAAGTCTTTGTTCCCCTGCCCCGACCACTTCCCACCCTTCCCCCGTTTTCTGCAACATGGCCTGGCCAAAGATACTTATAACTAACTCCCCAATTAGTAGAGGGAGAGAGAGAGAGAGAGAGTCTGAGTCTGACTTTGATGTCTGTTTAAAATGTTGTGACATTCAAGTTTGTTATGTTTAATACAACTGGACTAAAATTGAACCCAAGTCTCTCTCCAATTCATTTGTAGATGTTGAATAAAGTTGGACTCAGAGTGCAACCTTGTCTCACTCCCCAATTCATTTCTAAACTTTGAATAAAGTTGAACTCAGACTGCAACCGTGCCTAACTCGCCAATTATTTGTCTACATGTTGAATAAAGTTGGTCTCAGGCTGCAACCTTGTCTCACTCCCCATTTCAAAATAAGGAAGGCTTCACAAATTTTCCTGTCATTCTACTGTAGACTGAGCTTCTCTCATCCAGCATTTCCCCTCCTCCTTAGACTAGACTGAGGGGAATGGACAATTTATTTTCCCCGGGTCACTACCGCCCAATCTTCTCTGTTTGGTTCCAATTTCTCAACGTGTGAGGAAAATAAGGAGCGCTTCACGGATTTGCGTGTCATCCTTTCGCAGGGGCCATGCTAATCTTCTCTGTATCGATCCAATTTTAGTATATGTGCTGCCAAAGCGAGCACAATACAAAGCTCTGAGAGGCCCTCATATATAGACCACAACCCCTCTGAAGGTTCTGGTCGTGGTTGGGGTCAAACAGAGTTCAGACCCTCAAAAACCACCCCTAGAATATTGCTGTGATGTTTAAACTTTATTTGGAGATGTAGAACTTGAAATAGAATTGACTTGAGATTTTTTAAAGATTGATCTTAGACTAAAATGTAGTTTAAAAACAAAGCCTTTTATGATTCAGGACTCTTGGTCTGTAACCCCTCCCTCACCTGCTGCTTTTAGTTGCTCCTCCCCAAGTCTTTGTTCCCCTGCCCCGACCACTTCCCACCCTTCCCCCGTTTTCTGCAACATGGCCTGGCCAAAGATACTTATAACTAACTCCCCAATTAGTAGAGGGAGAGAGAGAGAGAGTCTGAGTCTGACTTTGATGTCTGTTTAAAATGTTGTGACATTCAAGTTTGTTATGTTTAATACAACTGGACTAAAATTGAACCCAAGTCTCTCTCCAATTCATTTGTAGATGTTGAATAAAGTTGGACTCAGAGTGCAACCTTGTCTCACTCCCCAATTCATTTCTAAACTTTGAATAAAGTTGAACTCAGACTGCAACCGTGCCTAACTCGCCAATTATTTGTCTACATGTTGAATAAAGTTGGTCTCAGGCTGCAACCTTGTCTCACTCCCCATTTCAAAATAAGGAAGGCTTCACAAATTTTCCTGTCATTCTACTGTAGACTGAGCTTCTCTCATCCAGCATTTCCCCTCCTCCTTAGACTAGACTGAGGGGAATGGACAATTTATTTTCCCCGGGTCACTACCGCCCAATCTTCTCTGTTTGGTTCCAATTTCTCAACGTGTGAGGAAAATAAGGAGCGCTTCACGGATTTGCGTGTCATCCTTTCGCAGGGGCCATGCTAATCTTCTCTGTATCGATCCAATTTTAGTATATGTGCTGCCAAAGCGAGCACAATACAAAGCTCTGAGAGGCCCTCATATATAGACCACAACCCCTCTGAAGGTTCTGGTCGTGGTTGGGGTCAAACAGAGTTCAGACCCTCAAAAACCACCCCTAGAATATTGCTGTGATGTTTAAACTTTATTTGGAGATGTAGAACTTGAAATAGAATTGACTTGAGATTTTTAAAGATTGATCTTAGACTAAAATGTAGTTTAAAAACAAAGCCTTTTATGATTCAGGACTCTTGGTCTGTAACCCCTCCCTCACCTGCTGCTTTTAGTTGCTCCTCCCCAAGTCTTTGTTCCCCTGCCCCGACCACTTCCCACCCTTCCCCCGTTTTCTGCAACATGGCCTGGCCAAAGATACTTATAACTAACTCCCCAATTAGTAGAGGGAGAGAGAGAGAGAGAGTCTGAGTCTGACTTTGATGTCTGTTTAAAATGTTGTGACATTCAAGTTTGTTATGTTTAATACAACTGGACTAAAATTGAACCCAAGTCTCTCTCCAATTCATTTGTAGATGTTGAATAAAGTTGGACTCAGAGTGCAACCTTGTCTCACTCCCCAATTCATTTCTAAACTTTGAATAAAGTTGAACTCAGACTGCAACCGTGCCTAACTCGCCAATTATTTGTCTACATGTTGAATAAAGTTGGTCTCAGGCTGCAACCTTGTCTCACTCCCCATTTCAAAATAAGGAAGGCTTCACAAATTTTCCTGTCATTCTACTGTAGACTGAGCTTCTCTCATCCAGCATTTCCCCTCCTCCTTAGACTAGACTGAGGGGAATGGACAATTTATTTTCCCGGGTCACTACCGCCCAATCTTCTCTGTTTGGTTCCAATTTCTCAACGTGTGAGGAAAATAAGGAGCGCTTCACGGATTTGCGTGTCATCCTTTCGCAGGGGCCATGCTAATCTTCTCTGTATCGATCCAATTTTAGTATATGTGCTGCCAAAGCGAGCACAATACAAAGCTCTGAGAGGCCCTCATATATAGACCACAACCCCTCTGAAGGTTCTGGTCGTGGTTGGGGTCAAACAGAGTTCAGACCCTCAAAAACCACCCCTAGAATATTGCTGTGATGTTTAAACTTTATTTGGAGATGTAGAACTTGAAATAGAATTGACTTGAGATTTTTTAAAGATTGATCTTAGACTAAAATGTAGTTTAAAAACAAAGCCTTTTATGATTCAGGACTCTTGGTCTGTAACCCCTCCCTCACCTGCTGCTTTTAGTTGCTCCTCCCCAAGTCTTTGTTCCCCTGCCCCGACCACTTCCCACCCTTCCCCGTTTTCTGCAACATGGCCTGGCCAAAGATACTTATAACTAACTCCCAATTAGTAGAGGGAGAGAGAGAGAGTCTGAGTCTGACTTTGATGTCTGTTTAAAATGTTGTGACATTCAAGTTTGTTATGTTTAATACAACTGGACTAAAATTGAACCCAAGTCTCTCTCCAATTCATTTGTAGATGTTGAATAAAGTTGGACTCAGAGTGCAACCTTGTCTCACTCCCCAATTCATTTCTAAACTTTGAATAAAGTTGAACTCAGACTGCAACCGTGCCTAACTCGCCAATTATTTGTCTACATGTTGAATAAAGTTGGTCTCAGGCTGCAACCTTGTCTCACTCCCCATTTCAAAATAAGGAAGGCTTCACAAATTTTCCTGTCATTCTACTGTAGACTGAGCTTCTCTCATCCAGCATTTCCCCTCCTCCTTAGACTAGACTGAGGGGAATGGACAATTTATTTTCCCCGGGTCACTACCGCCCAATCTTCTCTGTTTGGTTCCAATTTCTCAACGTGTGAGGAAAATAAGGAGCGCTTCACGGATTTGCGTGTCATCCTTTCGCAGGGGCCATGCTAATCTTCTCTGTATCGATCCAATTTTAGTATATGTGCTGCCAAAGCGAGCACAATACAAAGCTCTGAGAGGCCCTCATATATAGACCACAACCCCTCTGAAGGTTCTGGTCGTGGTTGGGGTCAAACAGAGTTCAGACCCTCAAAAACCACCCCTAGAATATTGCTGTGATGTTTAAACTTTATTTGGAGATGTAGAACTTGAAATAGAATTGACTTGAGATTTTTTAAAGATTGATCTTAGACTAAAATGTAGTTTAAAAACAAAGCCTTTTATGATTCAGGACTCTTGGTCTGTAACCCCTCCCTCACCTGCTGCTTTTAGTTGCTCCTCCCCAAGTCTTTGTTCCCCTGCCCCGACCACTTCCCACCCTTCCCCGTTTTCTGCAACATGGCCTGGCCAAAGATACTTATAACTAACTCCCCAATTAGTAGAGGGAGAGAGAGAGAGAGAGAGTCTGAGTCTGACTTTGATGTCTGTTTAAAATGTTGTGACATTCAAGTTTGTTATGTTTAATACAACTGGACTAAAATTGAACCCAAGTCTCTCTCCAATTCATTTGTAGATGTTGAATAAAGTTGGACTCAGAGTGCAACCTTGTCTCACTCCCCAATTCATTTCTAAACTTTGAATAAAGTTGAACTCAGACTGCAACCGTGCCTAACTCGCCAATTATTTGTCTACATGTTGAATAAAGTTGGTCTCAGGCTGCAACCTTGTCTCACTCCCCATTTCAAAATAAGGAAGGCTTCACAAATTTTCCTGTCATTCTACTGTAGACTGAGCTTCTCTCATCCAGCATTTCCCCTCCTCCTTAGACTAGACTGAGGGGAATGGACAATTTATTTTCCCGGGTCACTACCGCCCAATCTTCTCTGTTTGGTTCCAATTTCTCAACGTGTGAGGAAAATAAGGAGCGCTTCACGGATTTGCGTGTCATCCTTTCGCAGGGGCCATGCTAATCTTCTCTGTATCGATCCAATTTTAGTATATGTGCTGCCAAAGCGAGCACAATACAAAGCTCTGAGAGGCCCTCATATATAGACCACAACCCCTCTGAAGGTTCTGGTCGTGGTTGGGGTCAAACAGAGTTCAGACCCTCAAAAACCACCCCTAGAATATTGCTGTGATGTTTAAACTTTATTTGGAGATGTAGAACTTGAAATAGAATTGACTTGAGATTTTTTAAAGATTGATCTTAGACTAAAATGTAGTTTAAAAACAAAGCCTTTTATGATTCAGGACTCTTGGTCTGTAACCCCTCCCTCACCTGCTGCTTTTAGTTGCTCCTCCCCAAGTCTTTGTTCCCCTGCCCCGACCACTTCCCACCCTTCCCCGTTTTCTGCAACATGGCCTGGCCAAAGATACTTATAACTAACTCCCCAATTAGTAGAGGGAGAGAGAGAGAGAGTCTGAGTCTGACTTTGATGTCTGTTTAAAATGTTGTGACATTCAAGTTTGTTATGTTTAATACAACTGGACTAAAATTGAACCCAAGTCTCTCTCCAATTCATTTGTAGATGTTGAATAAAGTTGGACTCAGAGTGCAACCTTGTCTCACTCCCCAATTCATTTCTAAACTTTGAATAAAGTTGAACTCAGACTGCAACCGTGCCTAACTCGCCAATTATTTGTCTACATGTTGAATAAAGTTGGTCTCAGGCTGCAACCTTGTCTCACTCCCCATTTCAAAATAAGGAAGGCTTCACAAATTTTCCTGTCATTCTACTGTAGACTGAGCTTCTCTCATCCAGCATTTCCCCTCCTCCTTAGACTAGACTGAGGGGAATGGACAATTTATTTTCCCCGGGTCACTACCGCCCAATCTTCTCTGTTTGGTTCCAATTTCTCAACGTGTGAGGAAAATAAGGAGCGCTTCACGGATTTGCGTGTCATCCTTTCGCAGGGGCCATGCTAATCTTCTCTGTATCGATCCAATTTTAGTATATGTGCTGCCAAAGCGAGCACAATACAAAGCTCTGAGAGGCCCTCATATATAGACCACAACCCCTCTGAAGGTTCTGGTCGTGGTTGGGGTCAAACAGAGTTCAGACCCTCAAAAACCACCCCTAGAATATTGCTGTGATGTTTAAACTTTATTTGGAGATGTAGAACTTGAAATAGAATTGACTTGAGATTTTTTAAAGATTGATCTTAGACTAAAATGTAGTTTAAAAACAAAGCCTTTTATGATTCAGGACTCTTGGTCTGTAACCCCTCCCTCACCTGCTGCTTTTAGTTGCTCCTCCCCAAGTCTTTGTTCCCCTGCCCCGACCACTTCCCACCCTTCCCCGTTTTCTGCAACATGGCCTGGCCAAAGATACTTATAACTAACTCCCCAATTAGTAGAGGGAGAGAGAGAGAGAGAGTCTGAGTCTGACTTTGATGTCTGTTTAAAATGTTGTGACATTCAAGTTTGTTATGTTTAATACAACTGGACTAAAATTGAACCCAAGTCTCTCTCCAATTCATTTGTAGATGTTGAATAAAGTTGGACTCAGAGTGCAACCTTGTCTCACTCCCCAATTCATTTCTAAACTTTGAATAAAGTTGAACTCAGACTGCAACCGTGCCTAACTCGCCAATTATTTGTCTACATGTTGAATAAAGTTGGTCTCAGGCTGCAACCTTGTCTCACTCCCCATTTCAAAATAAGGAAGGCTTCACAAATTTTCCTGTCATTCTACTGTAGACTGAGCTTCTCTCATCCAGCATTTCCCCTCCTCCTTAGACTAGACTGAGGGGAATGGACAATTTATTTTCCCGGGTCACTACCGCCCAATCTTCTCTGTTTGGTTCCAATTTCTCAACGTGTGAGGAAAATAAGGAGCGCTTCACGGATTTGCGTGTCATCCTTTCGCAGGGGCCATGCTAATCTTCTCTGTATCGATCCAATTTTAGTATATGTGCTGCCAAAGCGAGCACAATACAAAGCTCTGAGAGGCCCTCATATATAGACCACAACCCCTCTGAAGGTTCTGGTCGTGGTTGGGGTCAAACAGAGTTCAGACCCTCAAAAACCACCCCTAGAATATTGCTGTGATGTTTAAACTTTATTTGGAGATGTAGAACTTGAAATAGAATTGACTTGAGATTTTTAAAGATTGATCTTAGACTAAAATGTAGTTTAAAAACAAAGCCTTTTATGATTCAGGACTCTTGGTCTGTAACCCCTCCCTCACCTGCTGCTTTTAGTTGCTCCTCCCCAAGTCTTTGTTCCCCTGCCCCGACCACTTCCCACCCTTCCCCCGTTTTCTGCAACATGGCCTGGCCAAAGATACTTATAACTAACTCCCCAATTAGTAGAGGGAGAGAGAGAGAGAGAGTCTGAGTCTGACTTTGATGTCTGTTTAAAATGTTGTGACATTCAAGTTTGTTATGTTTAATACAACTGGACTAAAATTGAACCCAAGTCTCTCTCCAATTCATTTGTAGATGTTGAATAAAGTTGGACTCAGAGTGCAACCTTGTCTCACTCCCCAATTCATTTCTAAACTTTGAATAAAGTTGAACTCAGACTGCAACCGTGCCTAACTCGCCAATTATTTGTCTACATGTTGAATAAAGTTGGTCTCAGGCTGCAACCTTGTCTCACTCCCCATTTCAAAATAAGGAAGGCTTCACAAATTTTCCTGTCATTCTACTGTAGACTGAGCTTCTCTCATCCAGCATTTCCCCTCCTCCTTAGACTAGACTGAGGGGAATGGACAATTTATTTTCCCCGGGTCACTACCGCCCAATCTTCTCTGTTTGGTTCCAATTTCTCAACGTGTGAGGAAAATAAGGAGCGCTTCACGGATTTGCGTGTCATCCTTTCGCAGGGGCCATGCTAATCTTCTCTGTATCGATCCAATTTTAGTATATGTGCTGCCAAAGCGAGCACAATACAAAGCTCTGAGAGGCCCTCATATATAGACCACAACCCCTCTGAAGGTTCTGGTCGTGGTTGGGGTCAAACAGAGTTCAGACCCTCAAAAACCACCCCTAGAATATTGCTGTGATGTTTAAACTTTATTTGGAGATGTAGAACTTGAAATAGAATTGACTTGAGATTTTTAAAGATTGATCTTAGACTAAAATGTAGTTTAAAAACAAAGCCTTTTATGATTCAGGACTCTTGGTCTGTAACCCCTCCCTCACCTGCTGCTTTTAGTTGCTCCTCCCCAAGTCTTTGTTCCCCTGCCCCGACCACTTCCCACCCTTCCCCGTTTTCTGCAACATGGCCTGGCCAAAGATACTTATAACTAACTCCCCAATTAGTAGGGAGAGAGAGAGAGAGAGAGTCTGAGTCTGACTTTGATGTCTGTTTAAAATGTTGTGACATTCAAGTTTGTTATGTTTAATACAACTGGACTAAAATTGAACCCAAGTCTCTCTCCAATTCATTTGTAGATGTTGAATAAAGTTGGACTCAGAGTGCAACCTTGTCTCACTCCCCAATTCATTTCTAAACTTTGAATAAAGTTGAACTCAGACTGCAACCGTGCCTAACTCGCCAATTATTTGTCTACATGTTGAATAAAGTTGGTCTCAGGCTGCAACCTTGTCTCACTCCCCATTTCAAAATAAGGAAGGCTTCACAAATTTTCCTGTCATTCTACTGTAGACTGAGCTTCTCTCATCCAGCATTTCCCCTCCTCCTTAGACTAGACTGAGGGGAATGGACAATTTATTTTCCCCGGGTCACTACCGCCCAATCTTCTCTGTTTGGTTCCAATTTCTCAACGTGTGAGGAAAATAAGGAGCGCTTCACGGATTTGCGTGTCATCCTTTCGCAGGGGCCATGCTAATCTTCTCTGTATCGATCCAATTTTAGTATATGTGCTGCCAAAGCGAGCACAATACAAAGCTCTGAGAGGCCCTCATATATAGACCACAACCCCTCTGAAGGTTCTGGTCGTGGTTGGGGTCAAACAGAGTTCAGACCCTCAAAAACCACCCCTAGAATATTGCTGTGATGTTTAAACTTTATTTGGAGATGTAGAACTTGAAATAGAATTGACTTGAGATTTTTTAAAGATTGATCTTAGACTAAAATGTAGTTTAAAAACAAAGCCTTTTATGATTCAGGACTCTTGGTCTGTAACCCCTCCCTCACCTGCTGCTTTTAGTTGCTCCTCCCCAAGTCTTTGTTCCCCTGCCCCGACCACTTCCCACCCTTCCCCGTTTTCTGCAACATGGCCTGGCCAAAGATACTTATAACTAACTCCCCAATTAGTAGAGGGAGAGAGAGAGAGTCTGAGTCTGACTTTGATGTCTGTTTAAAATGTTGTGACATTCAAGTTTGTTATGTTTAATACAACTGGACTAAAATTGAACCCAAGTCTCGCTCCAATTCATTTGTAGATGTTGAATAAAGTTGGACTCAGAGTGCAACCTTGTCTCACTCCCCAATTCATTTCTAAACTTTGAATAAAGTTGAACTCAGACTGCAACCGTGCCTAACTCGCCAATTATTTGTCTACATGTTGAATAAAGTTGGTCTCAGGCTGCAACCTTGTCTCACTCCCCATTTCAAAATAAGGAAGGCTTCACAAATTTTCCTGTCATTCTACTGTAGACTGAGCTTCTCTCATCCAGCATTTCCCCTCCTCCTTAGACTAGACTGAGGGGAATGGACAATTTATTTTCCCCGGGTCACTACCGCCCAATCTTCTCTGTTTGGTTCCAATTTCTCAACGTGTGAGGAAAATAAGGAGCGCTTCACGGATTTGCGTGTCATCCTTTCGCAGGGGCCATGCTAATCTTCTCTGTATCGATCCAATTTTAGTATATGTGCTGCCAAGCGAGCACAATACAAAGCTCTGAGAGGCCCTCATATATAGACCACAACCCCTCTGAAGGTTCTGGTCGTGGTTGGGGTCAAACAGAGTTCAGACCCTCAAAAACCACCCCTAGAATATTGCTGTGATGTTTAAACTTTATTTGGAGATGTAGAACTTGAAATAGAATTGACTTGAGATTTTTTAAGATTGATCTTAGACTAAAATGTAGTTTAAAAACAAAGCCTTTTATGATTCAGGACTCTTGGTCTGTAACCCCTCCCTCACCTGCTGCTTTTAGTTGCTCCTCCCCAAGTCTTTGTTCCCCTGCCCCGACCACTTCCCACCCTTCCCCGTTTTCTGCAACATGGCCTGGCCAAAGATACTTATAACTAACTCCCCAATTAGTAGAGGGAGAGAGAGAGAGAGAGTCTGAGTCTGACTTTGATGTCTGTTTAAAATGTTGTGACATTCAAGTTTGTTATGTTTAATACAACTGGACTAAAATTGAACCCAAGTCTCTCTCCAATTCATTTGTAGATGTTGAATAAAGTTGGACTCAGAGTGCAACCTTGTCTCACTCCCCAATTCATTTCTAAACTTTGAATAAAGTTGAACTCAGACTGCAACCGTGCCTAACTCGCCAATTATTTGTCTACATGTTGAATAAAGTTGGTCTCAGGCTGCAACCTTGTCTCACTCCCCATTTCAAAATAAGGAAGGCTTCACAAATTTTCCTGTCATTCTACTGTAGACTGAGCTTCTCTCATCCAGCATTTCCCCTCCTCCTTAGACTAGACTGAGGGGAATGGACAATTTATTTTCCCCGGGTCACTACCGCCCAATCTTCTCTGTTTGGTTCCAATTTCTCAACGTGTGAGGAAAATAAGGAGCGCTTCACGGATTTGCGTGTCATCCTTTCGCAGGGGCCATGCTAATCTTCTCTGTATCGATCCAATTTTAGTATATGTGCTGCCAAAGCGAGCACAATACAAAGCTCTGAGAGGCCCTCATATATAGACCACAACCCCTCTGAAGGTTCTGGTCGTGGTTGGGGTCAAACAGAGTTCAGACCCTCAAAAACCACCCCTAGAATATTGCTGTGATGTTTAAACTTTATTTGGAGATGTAGAACTTGAAATAGAATTGACTTGAGATTTTTTAAAGATTGATCTTAGACTAAAATGTAGTTTAAAAACAAAGCCTTTTATGATTCAGGACTCTTGGTCTGTAACCCCTCCCTCACCTGCTGCTTTTAGTTGCTCCTCCCCAAGTCTTTGTTCCCCTGCCCCGACCACTTCCCACCCTTCCCCGTTTTCTGCAACATGGCCTGGCCAAAGATACTTATAACTAACTCCCCAATTAGTAGAGGAGAGAGAGAGAGAGAGTCTGAGTCTGACTTTGATGTCTGTTTAAAATGTTGTGACATTCAAGTTTGTTATGTTTAATACAACTGGACTAAAATTGAACCCAAGTCTCTCTCCAATTCATTTGTAGATGTTGAATAAAGTTGGACTCAGAGTGCAACCTTGTCTCACTCCCCAATTCATTTCTAAACTTTGAATAAAGTTGAACTCAGACTGCAACCGTGCCTAACTCGCCAATTATTTGTCTACATGTTGAATAAAGTTGGTCTCAGGCTGCAACCTTGTCTCACTCCCCATTTCAAAATAAGGAAGGCTTCACAAATTTTCCTGTCATTCTACTGTAGACTGAGCTTCTCTCATCCAGCATTTCCCCTCCTCCTTAGACTAGACTGAGGGGAATGGACAATTTATTTTCCCCGGGTCACTACCGCCCAATCTTCTCTGTTTGGTTCCAATTTCTCAACGTGTGAGGAAAATAAGGAGCGCTTCACGGATTTGCGTGTCATCCTTTCGCAGGGGCCATGCTAATCTTCTCTGTATCGATCCAATTTTAGTATATGTGCTGCCAAAGCGAGCACAATACAAAGCTCTGAGAGGCCCTCATATATAGACCACAACCCCTCTGAAGGTTCTGGTCGTGGTTGGGGTCAAACAGAGTTCAGACCCTCAAAAACCACCCCTAGAATATTGCTGTGATGTTTAAACTTTATTTGGAGATGTAGAACTTGAAATAGAATTGACTTGAGATTTTTAAAGATTGATCTTAGACTAAAATGTAGTTTAAAAACAAAGCCTTTTATGATTCAGGACTCTTGGTCTGTAACCCCTCCCTCACCTGCTGCTTTTAGTTGCTCCTCCCCAAGTCTTTGTTCCCCTGCCCCGACCACTTCCCACCCTTCCCCCGTTTTCTGCAACATGGCCTGGCCAAAGATACTTATAACTAACTCCCCAATTAGTAGAGGGAGAGAGAGAGAGAGAGTCTGAGTCTGACTTTGATGTCTGTTTAAAATGTTGTGACATTCAAGTTTGTTATGTTTAATACAACTGGACTAAAATTGAACCCAAGTCTCTCTCCAATTCATTTGTAGATGTTGAATAAAGTTGGACTCAGAGTGCAACCTTGTCTCACTCCCCAATTCATTTCTAAACTTTGAATAAAGTTGAACTCAGACTGCAACCGTGCCTAACTCGCCAATTATTTGTCTACATGTTGAATAAAGTTGGTCTCAGGCTGCAACCTTGTCTCACTCCCCATTTCAAAATAAGGAAGGCTTCACAAATTTTCCTGTCATTCTACTGTAGACTGAGCTTCTCTCATCCAGCATTTCCCCTCCTCCTTAGACTAGACTGAGGGGAATGGACAATTTATTTTCCCCGGGTCACTACCGCCCAATCTTCTCTGTTTGGTTCCAATTTCTCAACGTGTGAGGAAAATAAGGAGCGCTTCACGGATTTGCGTGTCATCCTTTCGCAGGGGCCATGCTAATCTTCTCTGTATCGATCCAATTTTAGTATATGTGCTGCCAAAGCGAGCACAATACAAAGCTCTGAGAGGCCCTCATATATAGACCACAACCCCTCTGAAGGTTCTGGTCGTGGTTGGGGTCAAACAGAGTTCAGACCCTCAAAAACCACCCCTAGAATATTGCTGTGATGTTTAAACTTTATTTGGAGATGTAGAACTTGAAATAGAATTGACTTGAGATTTTTTAAAGATTGATCTTAGACTAAAATGTAGTTTAAAAACAAAGCCTTTTATGATTCAGGACTCTTGGTCTGTAACCCCTCCCTCACCTGCTGCTTTTAGTTGCTCCTCCCCAAGTCTTTGTTCCCCTGCCCCGACCACTTCCCACCCTTCCCCCGTTTTCTGCAACATGGCCTGGCCAAAGATACTTATAACTAACTCCCCAATTAGTAGAGGGAGAGAGAGAGAGAGTCTGAGTCTGACTTTGATGTCTGTTTAAAATGTTGTGACATTCAAGTTTGTTATGTTTAATACAACTGGACTAAAATTGAACCCAAGTCTCTCTCCAATTCATTTGTAGATGTTGAATAAAGTTGGACTCAGAGTGCAACCTTGTCTCACTCCCCAATTCATTTCTAAACTTTGAATAAAGTTGAACTCAGACTGCAACCGTGCCTAACTCGCCAATTATTTGTCTACATGTTGAATAAAGTTGGTCTCAGGCTGCAACCTTGTCTCACTCCCCATTTCAAAATAAGGAAGGCTTCACAAATTTTCCTGTCATTCTACTGTAGACTGAGCTTCTCTCATCCAGCATTTCCCCTCCTCCTTAGACTAGACTGAGGGGAATGGACAATTTATTTTCCCCGGGTCACTACCGCCCAATCTTCTCTGTTTGGTTCCAATTTCTCAACGTGTGAGGAAAATAAGGAGCGCTTCACGGATTTGCGTGTCATCCTTTCGCAGGGGCCATGCTAATCTTCTCTGTATCGATCCAATTTTAGTATATGTGCTGCCAAAGCGAGCACAATACAAAGCTCTGAGAGGCCCTCATATATAGACCACAACCCCTCTGAAGGTTCTGGTCGTGGTTGGGGTCAAACAGAGTTCAGACCCTCAAAAACCACCCCTAGAATATTGCTGTGATGTTTAAACTTTATTTGGAGATGTAGAACTTGAAATAGAATTGACTTGAGATTTTTTAAAGATTGATCTTAGACTAAAATGTAGTTTAAAAACAAAGCCTTTTATGATTCAGGACTCTTGGTCTGTAACCCCTCCCTCACCTGCTGCTTTTAGTTGCTCCTCCCCAAGTCTTTGTTCCCCTGCCCCGACCACTTCCCACCCTTCCCCGTTTTCTGCAACATGGCCTGGCCAAAGATACTTATAACTAACTCCCCAATTAGTAGAGGGAGAGAGAGAGAGAGAGTCTGAGTCTGACTTTGATGTCTGTTTAAAATGTTGTGACATTCAAGTTTGTTATGTTTAATACAACTGGACTAAAATTGAACCCAAGTCTCTCTCCAATTCATTTGTAGATGTTGAATAAAGTTGGACTCAGAGTGCAACCTTGTCTCACTCCCCAATTCATTTCTAAACTTTGAATAAAGTTGAACTCAGACTGCAACCGTGCCTAACTCGCCAATTATTTGTCTACATGTTGAATAAAGTTGGTCTCAGGCTGCAACCTTGTCTCACTCCCCATTTCAAAATAAGGAAGGCTTCACAAATTTTCCTGTCATTCTACTGTAGACTGAGCTTCTCTCATCCAGCATTTCCCCTCCTCCTTAGACTAGACTGAGGGGAATGGACAATTTATTTTCCCCGGGTCACTACCGCCCAATCTTCTCTGTTTGGTTCCAATTTCTCAACGTGTGAGGAAAATAAGGAGCGCTTCACGGATTTGCGTGTCATCCTTTCGCAGGGGCCATGCTAATCTTCTCTGTATCGATCCAATTTTAGTATATGTGCTGCCAAAGCGAGCACAATACAAAGCTCTGAGAGGCCCTCATATATAGACCACAACCCCTCTGAAGGTTCTGGTCGTGGTTGGGGTCAAACAGAGTTCAGACCCTCAAAAACCACCCCTAGAATATTGCTGTGATGTTTAAACTTTATTTGGAGATGTAGAACTTGAAATAGAATTGACTTGAGATTTTTAAAGATTGATCTTAGACTAAAATGTAGTTTAAAAACAAAGCCTTTTATGATTCAGGACTCTTGGTCTGTAACCCCTCCCTCACCTGCTGCTTTTAGTTGCTCCTCCCCAAGTCTTTGTTCCCCTGCCCCGACCACTTCCCACCCTTCCCCGTTTTCTGCAACATGGCCTGGCCAAAGATACTTATAACTAACTCCCCAATTAGTAGAGGGAGAGAGAGAGAGAGAGTCTGAGTCTGACTTTGATGTCTGTTTAAAATGTTGTGACATTCAAGTTTGTTATGTTTAATACAACTGGACTAAAATTGAACCCAAGTCTCTCTCCAATTCATTTGTAGATGTTGAATAAAGTTGGACTCAGAGTGCAACCTTGTCTCACTCCCCAATTCATTTCTAAACTTTGAATAAAGTTGAACTCAGACTGCAACCGTGCCTAACTCGCCAATTATTTGTCTACATGTTGAATAAAGTTGGTCTCAGGCTGCAACCTTGTCTCACTCCCCATTTCAAAATAAGGAAGGCTTCACAAATTTTCCTGTCATTCTACTGTAGACTGAGCTTCTCTCATCCAGCATTTCCCCTCCTCCTTAGACTAGACTGAGGGGAATGGACAATTTATTTTCCCCGGGTCACTACCGCCCAATCTTCTCTGTTTGGTTCCAATTTCTCAACGTGTGAGGAAAATAAGGAGCGCTTCACGGATTTGCGTGTCATCCTTTCGCAGGGGCCATGCTAATCTTCTCTGTATCGATCCAATTTTAGTATATGTGCTGCCAAAGCGAGCACAATACAAAGCTCTGAGAGGCCCTCATATATAGACCACAACCCCTCTGAAGGTTCTGGTCGTGGTTGGGGTCAAACAGAGTTCAGACCCTCAAAAACCACCCCTAGAATATTGCTGTGATGTTTAAACTTTATTTGGAGATGTAGAACTTGAAATAGAATTGACTTGAGATTTTTTAAAGATTGATCTTAGACTAAAATGTAGTTTAAAAACAAAGCCTTTTATGATTCAGGACTCTTGGTCTGTAACCCCTCCCTCACCTGCTGCTTTTAGTTGCTCCTCCCCAAGTCTTTGTTCCCCTGCCCCGACCACTTCCCACCCTTCCCCCGTTTTCTGCAACATGGCCTGGCCAAAGATACTTATAACTAACTCCCCAATTAGTAGAGGGAGAGAGAGAGAGAGAGAGTCTGAGTCTGACTTTGATGTCTGTTTAAAATGTTGTGACATTCAAGTTTGTTATGTTTAATACAACTGGACTAAAATTGAACCCAAGTCTCTCTCCAATTCATTTGTAGATGTTGAATAAAGTTGGACTCAGAGTGCAACCTTGTCTCACTCCCCAATTCATTTCTAAACTTTGAATAAAGTTGAACTCAGACTGCAACCGTGCCTAACTCGCCAATTATTTGTCTACATGTTGAATAAAGTTGGTCTCAGGCTGCAACCTTGTCTCACTCCCCATTTCAAAATAAGGAAGGCTTCACAAATTTTCCTGTCATTCTACTGTAGACTGAGCTTCTCTCATCCAGCATTTCCCCTCCTCCTTAGACTAGACTGAGGGGAATGGACAATTTATTTTCCCCGGGTCACTACCGCCCAATCTTCTCTGTTTGGTTCCAATTTCTCAACGTGTGAGGAAAATAAGGAGCGCTTCACGGATTTGCGTGTCATCCTTTCGCAGGGGCCATGCTAATCTTCTCTGTATCGATCCAATTTTAGTATATGTGCTGCCAAAGCGAGCACAATACAAAGCTCTGAGAGGCCCTCATATATAGACCACAACCCCTCTGAAGGTTCTGGTCGTGGTTGGGGTCAAACAGAGTTCAGACCCTCAAAAACCACCCCTAGAATATTGCTGTGATGTTTAAACTTTATTTGGAGATGTAGAACTTGAAATAGAATTGACTTGAGATTTTTTAATGATTGATCTTAGACTAAAATGTAGTTTAAAAACAAAGCCTTTTATGATTCAGGACTCTTGGTCTGTAACCCCTCCCTCACATGCTGCTTTTAGTTGCTCCTCCCCAAGTCTTTGTTCCCCTGCCCCGACCACTTCCCACCCTTCCTTTCTGCAACATGGCCTGGCCAAGGATACTTATAACTAACTCCCCAATTAGTAGAGGGAGAGAGAGAGAGAGTCTGAGTCTGACTTTGATGTCTGTTTAAAATGTTGTGTCATTCAAGTTTGTTATGTTCAAGCAGCGCTTGATCTACCCTTCCCAACACCAGGGGAGGATTGTTCAGGGGTGGTTCAAGGCAACGAAGGGGAAGTCGTCCATTATCCTAGGAAAAGACTCTCCGACGGTATGTTGTTAGTGTTCATGTCCTTCACGATTATATTGCCGCTACATTAAATGCATATGAAGGTCAGGTGATGGCTCTCATTATTTTTGAATGTTCTCTAATTATTTATCTCCTGTTTCAGTTGCCTTCTCAGACTCAACTCGGGCCCTGCAAATTAGCCGGGCACCAGCCATTTGGTGGAGGCCATTTGCAGTCAGCTCTGCCAAATCCATCCTAGAGCCATGCAGTCTCCAGGTGTAAAGAAGAGCAGGTGCGTGCTCATTCTGGCAGACTACGTGGCCCGAGGTTGATGGCCCAGACCAACCAGCTCTTTGAGCTGAATCAAAGTCAGTCATCAGTCAGTGGTTAACTTATGAAGGACTTGTTACATGTGTGACGTGACTAATGACAATCTGAGTGACGGTATGTGTTTGTTTTCTCTCCCTGTTTCAGGTACTCCCGGCGTCAGAAGGAGAGGGAGAGGATGGTGCTGCAGCAGGGATTGGGGCTCGCTGCTGCCTCCAGCGTCACCACCCACCCCCTGAATCCAGGCACTCTTCCCTTTCCCTACGCCCCCCCTTCCCCTGGGTACCCTGCGGCACGGTTGATTTAACAATGCGATTAGCATGAGGTTGTCAGTAACAAGAACATTTCCCAGGACATAGACATATCTGATATTGGCAGAAAGCTTAAATTCTTCTTAATCTAACTGCACTGTCTAATTTACAGTAGCTATTACAGTGAAAGAATACCATTGCTATTGTTTGAGGAGAGTGCAGTTTTGAACATGAATAGTTCATTAACAAACTAAGCACATTTTGGCAGTCTTCATACAATTTTTTTTTTACAGAAATGCAATGGTTCATTGGATCAGACTAAAACTGTGCATGTACGCTGCTGCCATCTAGTGGCCAATATCTAAATTGCACCTGGGCTGGAATGGCCTTTCTCTTGCATTTCAAAGATGGTACCATTTTTGTTTTGTTTTTTTCTTTGTATTATCTTCTACCAGATCTAATGTGTTTTATTCTCCTACATTCATATCTTCTACCAGATCTAATGTGTTATATTCTCCTGCATTCATATCTTCTACCAGATCTAATGTGTTATATTCTCCTGCATTCATATCTTCTACCAGATCTAATGTGTTATATAATTCATAATAATAATTCTAAGATAATGTGTTTTATTCCATTTCAGCAGACGCTTTATCCAAATTCATATCTTACAGTCATGTGTTTTATTCTCCTACATTCTATCTTCTACCAGATCTAATGTGTTTTATCCCGGGATTGAACCCATTCATCCACCAGATCTAATGTGTTATATTCTCCTACATTCATGCTTCTACCAGATCTGAGCTACAGAAGGACCAGTTATATTCTCCTGCATTCATATCTTCTACCAGATCTAATGTGTTTTATTCTCCTACATTCATATCTTCTACCAGATCTAATGTGTTTTATTCTCCTACATTCATATCTTCTACCAGATCTAATGTGTTTTATTCTCCTACATTCATATCTTCTACCAGATCTAATGTGTTTTATTCTCCTACATTCATATCTTCTACCAGATCTAATGTGTTTTATTCTCCTACATTCATATCTTCTACCAGATCTAATGTGTTTTATTCTCCTACATTCATATCTTCTACCAGATCTAATGTGTTATATTCTCCTGCATTCATATCTTCTACCAGATCTAATGTGTTATATTCTCCTGCATTCATATCTTCTACCAGATCTAATGTGTTTTATTCTCCTACATTCATTTCACATGTCCACAAACTTAAAAGTGTTTCCTTTCAAATGGTACCAAGAAGGCAGGCAGTTAGATAGAGAGGGTAAAGGTCATTTTAGGCTTTAGGCGAAAATTGAAGAAGAAAAAAAGGGGCTGATCCTTAAGAGGTTTTGAAGTAGCCATGTGCTTATAGAGGTTTTGAAGTAGCCATGTGCTTATAGAGGTTTTGAAGTAGCCATGTGCTTATAGAGGTTTTGAAGTAGCCATGTGCTTATAGAGGTTTTGAAGTAGCCATGTGCTTATAGAGGTTTTGAAGTAGCCATGTGCTTATAGAGGTTATGAAGTAGCTTATGTGTTTATAGCCATGTGTTTATAGAGGTTTTGAAGTAGCCATGTGCTTATAGAGGTTTTGAAGTAGCCATGTGCTTATAGAGGTTTTGAAGTAGCCATGTGCTTATAGAGGTTTTGAAGTAGCCATGTGCTTATAGAGGTTTTGAAGTAGCCATGTGCTTATAGAGGTTTTGAAGTAGCCATGTGCTTATAGAGGTTTTGAAGTAGCCATGTGCTTATAGAGGTTTTGAAGTAGCCATGTGCTTTTGGAGGTTTTGAAGTAGCCATGTGCTTATAGAGGTTTTGAAGTAGCCATGTGCTTATAGAGGTTTTGAAGTAGCCATGTGCTTATAGAGGTTTTGAAGTAGCCATGTGCTTATAGAGGTTTTGAAGTAGCCATGTGCTTATAGAGGTTTTGAAGTAGCCATGTGCTTATAGAGGTTATGAAGTAGCCATGTGCTTATAGAGGTTTTGAAGTAGCCATGTGCTTTTGGAGGTTTTGAAGTAGCCATGTGCTTATAGAGGTTTTGAAGTAGCCATGTGCTTTTGGAGGTTTTGAAGTAGCCATGTGCTTATAGAGGTTTTGAAGTAGCCATGTGCTTATAGAGGTTTTGAAGTAGCCATGTGCTTATAGAGGTTTTGAAGTAGCCATGTGCTTATAGAGGTTTTGAAGTAGCCATGTGCTTATAGAGGTTTTGAAGTAGCCATGTGCTTATAGAGGTTTTGAAGTAGCCATGTGCTTTTGGAGGTTTTGAGCACCCGGTCAAAGAGTGATAACAGGCACAGAAGCTCAGTCTAACAGTAGGAGTTTTAATGATGAACCAGAGTATACAAGTGGTCTGTGTACAGAGGGAAACAATATAAATCCAATAAACAATATACATGAAATAATACATGTCAGCTCAATCTCTATACACAATTTACAATGATAGAAAAATAACATCATAATTCTTCCAGTGGGAGTTAACATTACAACACCAACTGGGCTAATCACATAATAGTAATAGGAGAACTGGTGAAGTAATGGCCTCCATTGATCTTTTGAGCAGGGGCCAAAATAACAAAATAAAAAAAAATATTTTGTGTGTGCTTGATCTTGTGTATTCTGAACTATGTAACTCCTATCTTCTGATAACTTCAACATAATCTCCCAGATGTCTTCTTCTGATCATTCCTCAATCTCCCAGATGTCTTCTTTCCAAAATATACCAAGTTTTAGCATGTCAGAATAATGTAATTACACATGAAATGGCAGTTACTTTTGTATGTCTATTTAGGCGGAAACCTACATTTTGACTTCATGTGTGTCTCATAAGTTTCTAAATACCCTTGCCGGGTATAACTCTTCCCACACTGCAAGCATTGGAATGGCTTCTCTCGTGTGTATTCTCTTATGCGCATTCAGATCCCATTCCACACTGAGAGCATTGGAAAGGTCTCTCTACAGTGTTTGCTTTTTTATGTCCCCTAATGATAAATACTTATTTTCACACTGGGAGTAGTTATAGGGCTTGTCTCTTGTGTGTGTGTATATATATCTTATGTGATTTAAGGGACCCCAACCTTGTAAAACTTTTTCCACACTGGGAGCAGTGGTAAGGCTTCACCCCGGTGTGTGTTCTCTCATGCTCGTTCAGTTGCCCTGACCAGCTAAAACTACTTTTACAATGGGAACAGTGGTAAGGCTTTTCCCCTGTGTGTATTCTTTCGTGAGATTTCAGGTCCCCTGAACGGGAAAATGTCTTTCCACACTGAGAGCATTGGAATGGTTTTTCCCCTGTGTGTATTCTCTTATGCTCGTTCAGATGTGTTGACTGGATAAATCTCTTTCCACACTGGAAGCAGTGGTAAGGCTTGTCTCCTGTGTGTATTCTCTTATGTATTTCAAGGCTCCCTAACCGTGTAAAACTCTTCCCACACTGAGAGCAGTGATAAGGCTTCTTCCCTGCATGTGTTCTCTTGTGGTTTTTCAGGCTCCATAAACGGGTATAACTCTTTCCACACTGGGAACAGTGGTGTCGTCTCACTGGTTCAGACGTCTCTGGTTCCTCTGAGTCGGGTCTCTCTTCTGCTAAAGATAAACAGAGTGGTTAAAACAGGGAGACCTGCATGGAATCTCAGCATACATTTTAGTCATTTAGTCAGACCCTCTTATCCAGAGAGACTTACAGGCAAATGCTCTTAGCATGTGATGCATGTGCTCCATTGTCTCTTAGCATGTGATGCATGTGCTCCATTGTCTCTTAGCATGTGATGCATGTGCTCCATTGTCTCTTAGCATGTGATGCATGTGCTCCATTGTCTCTTAGCATGTGATGCATGTGCTCCATTGTCTCTTAGCATGTGATGCATGTGCTCCATTGTCTCTTAGCATGTGATGCATGTGCTCCATTGTCTCTTAGCATGTGATGCATGTGCTCCATTGTCTCTTAGCATGTGATGCATGTGCTCCATTGTCTCTTAGCATGTGATGCATGTGCTCCATTGTCTCTTAGCATGTGATGCATGTGCTCCATTGTCTCTTAGCATGTGATGCATGTGCTCCATTGTCTCTTAGCATGTGATGCATGTGCTCCATTGTCTCTTAGCATGTGATGCATGTGCTCCATTGTCTCTTAGCATGTGATGCATGTCCTCCATTGTTCACATGACCCATGTATTTTACACTGTGTGGCTTTAAGGGAATAGTATGGTCACTATTCAGAGCAACTTGTTAGTGCATCCATCTTAAGGTAGCTAGGTGAGACAACCACAACAGTGATAGTAAATACAGTTTCCCTCAATTAAATGTGATAATTTATAATGACCTGGCCTGTGTCCCATAATAGAACCAGGCTAATAATGACTGGTAATCTTTTAAATGAACATGCCCCTGTGTTCTTACATTGATTTAGATTTATTTACCGTAACAGCAAAGAAAAGAGATACCATGACAACAAAACAAAAACGTGAGGAGGACTGATTTTCCCCCATTTTTTCCCTGGGTTCTCTCTCTCAAAATCACACTTTTCAATAGAAAAACATAATTGAATGTTCTAATTCCATAACAATGCTTAAACCACATCAGGGGAAATCTGGGAAAACCTGAATGTGTAGTTACCCTTTAATTCAGGTGGCACCAGCCAGACAGCCTTGTTTGTCCAGCAGTGTTTCTGTAGCGCAGTTGTGACGGGGAGTTTTCAAAACAAAATGGCCAATGCATTGATGCAAATAATCACGATTCTGCCAGGTAGGCAGAGGATACTTTTTAATTGTCTTTCCGTCTACCTGAAGACATAAGCATCGCTAACGGCTACACGAAGACATAAGCATCGCTAACGGCTACATGAAGACATAAGCATCGCTAACGGCTACACGAAGACATAAGCATCGCTAACAGCTACACGAAGACATAAGCATCGCTAACGGCTACACGAAGACATAAGCATCGCTAACGGCTACACGAAGACATAAGCATCGCTAACAGCTACACGAAGACATAAGCATCGCTAACGGCTACACGAAGACATAAGCATCGCTAACGGCTACATGAAGACATAAGCATCGCTAACAGCTACACGAAGACATAAGCATCGCTAACAGCTACCAGAAGACATAAGCATCGCTAACGGCGACCCGAAGACATAAGCATCGCTAACGGCTACCCGAAGACATAAGCATCGCTAACGGCTACCCGAAGACATAAGCATCGCTAACGGCTACACGAAGACATAAGCATCGCTAACGGCTACCCGAAGACATAAGCATCGCTAACGGCTACCCGAAGACATAAGTATCGCTAACGGCTACCCAAAGACATAAGCATCACTAACGGCTACCCGAAGACATAAGCATCGCTAACGGCTACACGGCTACAGTCTGTCCATGTGTTAGTAGTTAGTCTGTCCATGTGGTAGTAGTCAGTCTGTCCATGTGGTAGTAGTCAGTCTGTCCATGTGGTAGTAGTCAGTCTGTCCATGTGGTAGTAGTCAGTCTGTCCATGTGGTAGTAGTCAGTCTGTCCATGTGGTAGTAGTCAGTCTGTCCATGTGGTAGTAGTCAGTCTGTCCATGTGGTAGTAGTCAGTCTGTCCATGTGGTAGTAGTCAGTCTGTCCATGTGGTAGTAGTCAGTCTGTCCATGTGGTAGTAGTCAGTCTGTCCACGTGGTAGTAGTCAGTCTGTCCACGTGGTAGTAGTCAGTCTGTCCACGTGGTAGTAGTCAGTCTGTCCACGTGGTAGTAGTCAGTCTGTCCACGTGGTAGTAGTCAGTCTGTCCACGTGGTAGTAGTCAGTCTGTCCACGTGGTAGTAGTCAGTCTGTCCACGTGGTAGTAGTCAGTCTGTCCACGTGGTAGTAGTCAGTCTGTCCACGTGGTAGTAGTCAGTCTGTCCACGTGGTAGTAGTCAGTCTGTCCATGTGGTAGTAGTCAGTCTGTCCATGTGGTAGTGGTCAGTCTGTCCATGTGGTAGTAGTCAGTCTGTAGTCATAGAAATGTTGAAGACTTATTTAGTGAGTCACAAGGCATAATGTGTCACGGAATACAAAAAAAATACAAAAAACACCAACACGCCACCCGGATGAGATAAAATACATTTTGTCCCACTTCGAGCATAATGACTCAGATGCCGTGGGGAACCCCTGAGAGGACAAACAACCGGTCCCTCAACGTCAGCCAAACAGCACTACATCACAGTGATTGAGGTGTCACTACAGACCCGGGTTCGATCCCAGAATTAACAGAACTCTGCTGGTTGTCCTGGTAACAGATACCAGTGGGCAGATCTATTTTATTTGTTCAAACTAAACTACAGCACTTACTTTGATGAGTCAAATCTGATCCTTTCTTCTCTTCTCCTCCTCTCACAGTTCCACTCAGCCCCGTTGTTTTCCTGCAGTCCACCAGCAGCACAGACAACCTCTTCATACCCAGCAGTAAGGTGCTACCGGGAGAGGCACGACACAGGGACTCCAGGAGGGAGGAAGGGCTAGCGTTGTCCTGGTAACCATAAAGAGGGTACACAGACGCACATCATTATGGATGTTGATGTCACTGTTGTCATAAAGTGCTTTACAGAAACCCAGCCCAGACCCAGATAGAGCAAGCTGTATGCTAGACCAGACCAAGCTGTATGCTAGACCAGACCAAGCTGTATGCTAGACCAGACCAAGCTGTACCATCTGGTGTTCTGATCTGGAGAGACTCTTCTCTGCCTCGTCAGCATCAGGATGTTGTTGAGGCTCCCCAGAGGATCCACGATAGTCATGTCTCTCTCCTGTGTGAATGAGAACATCAAACAGATTGTAAACTTATGATCTTCTATTGCAATCATAGAGTCTTACAAGAGGCATGAATATGTCTAAACAGGGCCTAAAATGACCACTTTCATCATGATTTTTAAAATATATTATAGTTCAACAACTGCATAGTGTGTCCCTGTTGAAGACAGTACTCACTGGTGTTAATCGGATCCTCTATGTCCTCCTCTTTCACTCCCAAAACGTCTTCCTCCTTCACCTTTATTGAGATAGCATCCTCTTCCTCTCTAAAAGGTTCTTCCTCTTTCCCCCCTATAACATCCTCCTCTTCCACTCTGGCTGCCTCTATCCCCTCTTTCACTACTAAAGATTCTTTATATTTTTTCACGGTAACATCCTCCTCTTCTTCTTTCAATGTGATAGTCTCCTCTTCCTCCTTTTTCATTCTGAAAGCGTCTTCCTCTTCCTTTTCCACTGTGACAGCCTCTATCCTCTCTTCCACTCCAAAATGTTCTTCCTCTTCTTTCCCTATAACAGCCTCCTCTTCATCCTTTTTCATTCTGAAAGGTTCTTTCTCTCCTTTCACTGTAATATCCTCTTCTTCTTCTTTCACGACAATGTTCAGCGCCAGAGCTTCTTTCTCCGTCCAGTAGATATCTTCTTCTTCTTTAGCAGGGGATGAGTAGTTTAATGAGCTCATGGTCAGGGATGTTAGCTAGCTAGTTAGCATTAGCGAATAGCCTAGTGCTCGGCTCAGTATCAATCTTTAACAAGTTTGCAAATTGAACAAGCACATTAGGTTCAAGTTAACCAGTAGATACGTCAAGATAATAATTGTGTTTAAAACACAGATTAGCTAATGTACATAACCGTGGTCTAAAGCGTCAATATTTCGGTTTTAAGTTAGATAGTTAGACAGTTTTCTGTTGGCAAGCAAGCGAGGTGGTTGAAAGAGTAGCCGTGTTGTTGTTCCTGAAGAAGCGTCCCGTCCAGTCCATTATACGTCACACAAGAAGAGTCAACTGAAAGACGCTCATCGCCATCTGCTGGCTGGAGTGGGTAACGCAGTTTGGAAACAATAGTTACAACACTTTCTGTATTGGAAAGAACGTCATAATTATTTAACAATAAGCTGATATATTTTCTCTTACGTCTTACAAATAATACGTTTCTGTACACAGACGTAGAAGCTTAATATGAATATGTAGATGATTAATAAATACTTCTACGAATAGGTAGCGTGTTAATACACATTTGTGTTAATACTCTGTTCATTTTTCACATTCGTTTTTATTAGATGTGACCATACTTTTCCCTTAAAGCCACGCGCTATACGATACAAATCATCCTGTAAACAACAGAACAAATGCATCACATGCAAATAGCCCTTGATTTTTAGAGGGGTGTATTATGACATCATATAGAACTACTCAGACATTCCAAATATCACTTGATTATCAGAAGGGTGTATTATGATGTCAGAACTACTTGTCCTGCTGGACACAATAGAGCAAATGCATCACATGCAAATAGCACTTGATTATCTGTAGTGCTTTACACTGAGTCTACAAAACATTAAGAACACCTGCTCCTTCCATGACGTAGACTGACCAGGTGAAAGCTATGATCCCTTATTGATGTCACTAGTTAAATCCAGTGGCGGTCACTGCCGTTGAAGATGAGGCTGGACAATTTGTTTTCATGAGGATGGCCTTATTTCTATTACAGCATATTGGATGACTGTCATTCATAATACAGTCACCCTGTTCAATGTAACAGTGATAGGTTTAGGCTGCTACATGATACTAACATTTCCCCTATAACCATCATGAGGTTGCTACAACCTGGCCTATGAATGAAAGTTTAGAATGTAGGTGCACACTGGTCGAGAGAAACATTTGAGGTGACAGACAGTGACACATAGACAGACAGTGACACATTCAATACTGCCTTGCACACTCTCGCCTGCATCTAGCTGAAATAGAGATATCACTGGACAAATTCAGGTTTTGTTTAGTTTAAGAAACGTTTGTTCACAGAATCGGCAGAACGAATTCACCCCTGATCATGCATAAACACAGTTCGCTTTCATAACAGCCACGTTGTATTCCTTCTCTCCTCCTCTCACCTTTTCCCTTCGCTTCTGGACTTCAATGCACAACACATCAGCTGTATGTGACCAGGAGAAAAAACCTTTCCAAGCCAAACCATATCTTGACTGAAACACACAGCTTACATTATTGGCACCATATTAGCTAAAATAACATCATAGTCAACAGAGCTAATAGAACTAACTCGTTAGTAAACCTGCTACAATCATGCAGTACCGTTACAGTGAACAGTCAGTAAGCAGTTTAGCACTTACCTTGGCGGGTCCCGGTGGCAATACATTAGTAAAACCAAAAGCTTGCCTTGACTTGGAAGAGTTTCAGTGTTGTGTTGGATAGTCATAGCCAGCTAGCTAACATAACATCCCTCTGTTTGAGCAGGGTGTTTCAGTAGGCTAAACTAGATAGCTGCATTTGCTAGCTAAGTAAGAGAAAATGAAAGTGGAAAATAATTGACGAAATCTCTCTCTCGCTTCTCCTTCGTTTTGTTCAAAACTGTTCAACTATTGTTTTTCTCTCTCTTTGAGTCAATTACTCACCACGTGTTATGCACTGCAGTACTAGCAAGCTGTAGCTTATGCTTTCAGTACTAGATTCCTTCTCTGATCCTTTCATTGGGTGGACAACATGTCACATCATGCTGCAAGAGCTCTGATAGGTTGGAGGACGTCCTCCGGAAGTTGTCATAATAACAGTATAAGTCTATGGAAGCCTTGAGAACCATAATCCTCCTAGGTTTTGTATTGAAGTCAATGTACCCAGAGGAGGATGCAAAATAGTATGTTTTAATCAATTATTTGGTATTGTGATTATATTTAGTATAGTTTTATCTAAAAATAACAACTTGTAAATATTCAACCATTTTTATTTTTCTGAAAATAACTGAGGACGATGGTTCTCCCCTTCCTCCTCTGAGGAGCCTCCACTGCACCCAAAGGACATCCAGCCAACTTGACACAATTGTGGGAAGCATTGGAGTCAACATGGGTGCTTTTTGACACCTTGTAGAGTCCATGCCCCAACGAATTGAGTCTGTTCTGAGGGAAAAAGGAATGATCAAGGAATGACGCAGATAAACAGACAACCTGAATTTGAAAAATATCATTTAATTAAAGACATTAACATTGAAACTGACATACTCCATATTTAGTTCAAATCAAATGTTATTTGTCACATACGCTGAATACAACAGGTGTAGATCTTAACGTGAAATGCTTACTGACAAGCCCTTAACCAACAACGTAGATAAGAAAAATAAGTGTTAAGAAAATGTTTCCTAAATAAACTAAAGAAAAAAAAAGCAACAAAATAAAATAAAAATAACGAGGCAAATGAGTACAGAGTCAATGTAGAGGCTATATACAGGGGGTACCAGTACAGAGTCAATGTGGAGGCTATATACAGGGGGTACCAGTACAGAGTCAATGTGGAGGCTATATACAGGGGGTACCAGTACAGAGTCAATGTGGAGGCTATATACAGGGGGTACCAGTACAGAGTCAATGTGGAGGCTATATACAGGGGGTACCAGTACAGAGTCAATGTGGAGGCTATATACAGGGGTACCAGTACAGAGTCAATGTGGAGGCTATATACAGGGGTACCAGTACAGAGTCAATGTGGAGGCTATATACAGGGGGTACCAGTACAGAGTCAATGTGGAGGCTATATACAGGGGGTACCAGTACAGAGTCAATGTGGAGGCTATATACAGGGGGTACCGGTACAGAGTCAATGTGGAGGCTATATACAGGGGGTACCAGTACAGAGTCAATGTGGAGGCTATATACAGGGGGTACCGGTACAGAGTCAATGTGGAGGCTATATGCAGGGGGTACCAGTACAGAGTCAATGTGGAGGCTATATACAGGGGGTACCAGTACAGAGTCAATGTGGAGGCTATATACAGGGGGTACCAGTACAGAGTCAATGTGGAGGCTATATACAGGGGTACCAGTACAGAGTCAATGTGGAGGCTATATACAGGGGGTACCAGTACAGAGTCAATGTGGAGGCTATATGCAGGGGTACCAGTACAGAGTCAATGTGGAGGCTATATACAGGGGGTACCGGTACAGAGTCAATGTGGAGACTATATACAGGGGGTACCGGTACAGAGTCAATGTGGAGGCTATATACAGGGGGTACCAGTACAGGGTCAATGTGGAGGCTATATACAGGGGGTACCAGTACAGAGTCAATGTGGAGGCTATATACAGGGGTATCAGTACAGTGTCAATGTGGAGGCTATATACAGGAGGTGCCAGTACAGAGTTAATGTGGAGACTATATACAGGGGGTACCAGTACAGAGTCAATGTGGAGGCTATATACAGGGGGTACCAGTACAGAGTCAATGTGAAGGCTATATATAGGAGGTACCAGTACAGTGTCAATGTGGAGGCTATATACAGGGGGTACCAGTACAGAATCAATGTGGAGGCTATATACAGGAGGTACCGGTACAGAGTCAATGTGGAGGCTATATGCAGGGGGTACCAGTACAGAATCAATGTGGAGGCTATATACAGGAGGTACCAGTACAGAGTCAATGTGGAGGCTATATAGAGGAGGTACCAGTACAGAGTCAATGTGGAGGCTATATACAGGAGGTACCAGTACAGAGTCAATGTGGAGGCTATATACAGGAGGTACCAGTACAGAGTCAATGTGGAGGCTATATACAGGGGGTACCAGTACAGAGTCAATGTGGAGGCTATATACAGGGGGTACCAGTACAGAGTCAATGTGGAGGCTATATACAGGGGGTACCAGTACAGAGTCAATGTGGAGGCTATATACAGGGGTACCAGTACAGAGTCAATGTGGAGGCTATATACAGGGGGTACCGGTACAGAGTCAATGTGGAGGCTATATACAGGAGGTACCAGTACAGAGTCAGTGTGGAGGCTATATACAGGAGGTACCAGTACAGAGTCAATGTGGAGGCTATATACAGGAGGTTCCAGTACAGAGTCAATGTGGAGGTACCGGTACAGAGTCAATGTGGAGGCTATATACAGGGGTACCAGTACAGAGTCAATGTGGAGGCTATATACAAGGGGTACCGGTACAGAGTCAATGTGGAGGCTATATACAGGAGGTACCAGTACAGAGTCAATGTGGAGGCTATATGCAGGGGTACCAGTACAGAGTCAATGTGGAGGCTATATACAGGAGGTACCAGTACAGAGTCAATGTGGAGGCTACATACAGGGGGTACCAGTACAGAGTCAATGTGGAGGCTATATACAGGAGGTACCAGTACAGAGTCAATGTGGAGGCTATATACAGGAGGTACCAGTACAGAGTCAATGTGGAGACTATATACAGGAGGTACCAGTACAGAGTCAATGTGGAGGCTATATACAGGAGGTACCAGTACAGAGTCAATGTGGAGGCTATATACAGGAGGTACCAGTACAGAGTCAATGTGGAGGCTATATACAGGAGGTACCAGTACAGAGTCAATGTGGAGGCTATATACAGGGGGTACCAGTACAGAGTCAATGTGGAGGCTATATACAGGAGGTACCAGTACAGAGTCAATGTGGAGGCTATATACAGGGGGTACCAGTACAGAGTCAATGTGGAGGCTATATACAGGGGGTACCAGTACAGAGTTAATGTGGAGACTATATACAGGAGGTACCAATCAGGCCTTTATGGTAGAGTGGCCAGATGGAAGCCACTCCTCAGTAAAAAGGCATATGACAGCCAGCTTGGAGTTTGCCAAAAGGCACCTAAAGACTCTCAGACCATGAGAAACAAGATTCTCTGGTCCGGTGAAACCAAGATTGAACTCTTTGGCCTGAATGCCAAGTGTCACGTAAGGGCTATTTTACCAAGAATGAGAGTGGTGGAGTTCTGCATCTGATGACCTGGCCTCCACAATCCCCTGGCCTCAGCCCAATTGAGATGGTTTGAGATGAGGCGGACCGCAGAGTGAAGCAAAAGCAGCCAACAAGTGCTCAGCATATGTGGGAACTCCTTCAAGACTGTTGGAAAAGCATTCCAGGTGAAGATGGTTGAGAGAACGCCAAGAGTGTGCAAAGCTGTGGGTGGCTACTTTTAAGAATCTAAAATACATTTTGATTTGTTGGACACTTTTTGAGTTTCATACATACGTGTTATTTCATAGTTGTGATGTCTTCACTATTATTCTACAATATAGAAAATATTTTTTTTAAATAAGAAAAACCCTTGAATGAGTGCTTTGTCATTATTGGGTATTGTGTGTAGATTGATCAGATAAAACATTTTTCAATTTTTAGAATTAGGCTGTAATGTAACAAACTGTGGAAATGTCTAGGGGTCTGAATGCTTTCTGTATCTACACTAAAACAACCATTTAGAATTAGGCTGTAATGTAACAAACTGTGGAAATGTCTAGGGGTCTGAATGCTTTCTGTATCTACACTAAAACAACCATTTAGAATTAGGCTGTAATGTAACAAACTGTGGAAATGTCTAGGGGTCTGAATACTTTCTGTATCTACACTAAAACAACCATTTAGAATTAGGCTGTAATGTAACAAACTGTGGAAATGTCTAGGGGTCTGAATACTTTCTGTATCTACACTAAAACAACCATTTAGAATTAGGCTGTAATGTAACAAACTGTGGAAATGTCTAGGGGTCTGAATACTTTCTGTATCTACACTAAAACAACCATTTAGAATTAGGCTGTAATGTAACAAACTGTGGAAATGTCTAGGGGTCTGAATACTTTCTGTATCTACACTAAAACAACCATTTAGAATTAGGCTGTAATGTAACAAACTGTGGAAATGTCTAGGGGTCTGAATACTTTCTGTATCTACACTAAAACAACCATTTAGAATTAGGCTGTAATGTAACAAACTGTGGAAATGTCTAGGGTCTGAATACTTTCTGTATCTACACTAAAACAACCATTTAGAATTAGTCTGTAATGTAACAAACTGTGGAAATGTCTAGGGGTCTGAATACTTTCTGTATCTACACTAAAACAACCATTTAGAATTAGGCTGTAATGTAACAAACTGTGGAAATGTCTAGGGGTCTGAATACTTTCTGTATCTACACTAAAACAACCATTTAGAATTAGGCTGTAATGTAACAAACTGTGGAAATGTCTAGGGGTCTGAATGCTTTCTGTATCTACACTAAAACAACCATTTAGAATTAGGCTGTAATGTAACAAACTGTGGAAATGTCTAGGGGTCTGAATACTTTCTGTATCTACACTAAAACAACCATTTAGAATTGGGCTGTAATGTAACAAACTGTGGAAATGTCTAGGGGTCTGAATGCTTTCTGTATCTACACTAAAACAACCATTTAGAATTAGGCTGTAATGTAACAAACTGTGGAAATGTCTAGGGGTCTGAATACTTTCTGTATCTACACTAAAACAACCATTTAGAATTAGGCTGTAATGTAACAAACTGTGGAAATGTCTAGGGTCTGAATACTTTCTGTATCTACACTAAAACAACCATTTAGAATTAGGCTGTAATGTAACAAACTGTGGAAATGTCTAGGGGTCTGAATGCTTTCTGTATCTACACTAAAACAACCATTTAGAATTAGGCTGTAATGTAACAAACTGTGGAAATGTCTAGGGGTCTGAAAACTAAAACAACCATTTAGAATTAGGCTGTAATGTAACAAACTGTGGAAATGTCTAGGGTCTGAATGCTTTCTGTATCTACACTAAAACAACCATTTAGAATTAGGCTGTAATGTAACAAACTGTGGAAATGTCTAGGGGTCTGAATACTTTCTGTATCTACACTAAAACAACCATTTAGAATTAGGCTGTAATGTAACAAACTGTGGAAATGTCTAGGGGTCTGAATACTTTCTGTATCTACACTAAAACAACCATTTAGAATTAGGCTGTAATGTAACAAACTGTGGAAATGTCTAGGGGTCTGAATACTTTCTGTATCTACACTAAAACAACCATTTAGAATTGGGCTGTAATGTAACAAACTGTGGAAATGTCTAGGGGTCTGAATACTTTCTGTATCTACACTAAAACAACCATTTAGAATTAGGCTGTAAGGTAACAAACTGTGGAAATGTCTAGGGGTCTGAATACTTTCTGTATCTACACTAAAACAACCATTTAGAATTAGGCTGTAATGTAACAAACTGTGGAAATGTCTAGGGGTCTGAATGCTTTCTGTATCTACACTAAAACAACCATTTAGAATTAGGCTGTAAGGTAACAAACTGTGGAAATGTCTAGGGGTCTGAATACTTTCTGTATCTACACTAAAACAACCATTTAGAATTAGGCTGTAATGTAACAAACTGTGGAAATGTCTAGGGGTCTGAATGCTTTCTGTATCTACACTAAAACAACCATTTAGAATTAGGCTGTAATGTAACAAACTGTGGAAATGTCTAGGGGTCTGAATGCTTTCTGTATCTACACTAAAACAACCATTTAGAATTAGGCTGTAATGTAACAAACTGTGGAAATGTCTAGGGGTCTGAATGCTTTCTGTATCTACACTAAAACAACCATTTAGAATTAGGCTGTAATGTAACAAACTGTGGAAATGTCTAGGGGTCTGAATGCTTTCTGTATCTACACTAAAACAACCATTTAGAATTAGGCTGTAATGTAACAAACTGTGGAAATGTCTAGGGGTCTGAATGCTTTCTGTATCTACACTAAAACAACCATTTAGAATTAGGCTGTAATGTAACAAACTGTGGAAATGTCTAGGGGTCTGAATGCTTTCTGTATCTACACTAAAACAACCATTTAGAATTAGGCTGTAATGTAACAAACTGTGGAAATGTCTAGGGGTCTGAATGCTTTCTGTATCTACACTAAAACAACCATTTAGAATTAGGCTGTAATGTAACAAACTGTGGAAATGTCTAGGGGTCTGAATACTTTCTGTATCTACACTAAAACAACCATTTAGAATTAGGCTGTAATGTAACAAACTGTGGAAATGTCTAGGGGTCTGAATGCTTTCTGTATCTACACTAAAACAACCATTTAGAATTAGGCTGTAATGTAACAAACTGTGGAAATGTCTAGGGGTCTGAATGCTTTCTGTATCTACACTAAAACAACCATTTAGAATTAGGCTGTAATGTAACAAACTGTGGAAATGTCTAGGGGTCTGAATACTTTCTGTATCTACACTAAAACAACCATTTAGAATTAGGCTGTAATGTAACAAACTGTGGAAATGTCTAGGGGTCTGAATACTTTCTGTATCTACACTAAAACAACCATTTAGAATTAGGCTGTAATGTAACAAACTGTGGAAATGTCTAGGGGTCTGAATACTTTCTGTATCTACACTAAAACAACCATTTAGAATTAGGCTGTAATGTAACAAACTGTGGAAATGTCTAGGGGTCTGAATACTTTCTGTATCTACACTAAAACAACCATTTAGAATTAGGCTGTAATGTAACAAACTGTGGAAATGTCTAGGGGTCTGAATACTTTCTGTATCTACACTAAAACAACCATTTAGAATTAGGCTGTAATGTAACAAACTGTGGAAATGTCTAGGGGTCTGAATACTTTCTGTATCTACACTAAAACAACCATTTAGAATTAGGCTGTAATGTAACAAACTGTGGAAATGTCTAGGGGTCTGAATGCTTTCTGTATCTACACTAAAACAACCATTTAGAATTAGGCTGTAATGTAACAAACTGTGGAAATGTCTAGGGGTCTGAATACTTTCTGTATCTACACTAAAACAACCATTTAGAATTAGGCTGTAATGTAACAAACTGTGGAAATGTCTAGGGGTCTGAATGCTTTCTGTATCTACACTAAAACAACCATTTAGAATTAGGCTGTAATGTAACAAACTGTGGAAATGTCTAGGGGTCTGAATACTTTCTGTATCTACACTAAAACAACCATTTAGAATTAGGCTGTAATGTAACAAACTGTGGAAATGTCTAGGGGTCTGAATGCTTTCTGTATCTACACTAAAACAACCATTTAGAATTAGGCTGTAATGTAACAAACTGTGGAAATGTCTAGGGGTCTGAATACTTTCTGTATCTACACTAAAACAACCATTTAGAATTAGGCTGTAATGTAACAAACTGTGGAAATGTCTAGGGGTCTGAATACTTTCTGTATCTACACTAAAACAACCATTTAGAATTAGGCTGTAATGTAACAAACTGTGGAAATGTCTAGGGGTCTGAATACTTTCTGTATCTACACTAAAACAACCATTTAGAATTAGGCTGTAATGTAACAAACTGTGGAAATGTCTAGGGGTCTGAATACTTTCTGTATCTACACTAAAACAACCATTTAGAATTAGGCTGTAATGTAACAAACTGTGGAAATGTCTAGGGGTCTGAATGCTTTCTGTATCTACACTAAAACAACCATTTAGAATTAGGCTGTAATGTAACAAACTGTGGAAATGTCTAGGGGTCTGAATACTTTCTGTATCTACACTAAAACAACCATTTAGAATTAGGCTGTAATGTAACAAACTGTGGAAATGTCTAGGGGTCTGAATACTTTCTGTATCTACACTAAAACAACCATTTAGAATTAGGCTGTAATGTAACAAACTGTGGAAATGTCTAGGGGTCTGAATGCTTTCTGTATCTACACTAAAACAACCATTTAGAATTAGGCTGTAATGTAACAAACTGTGGAAATGTCTAGGGGTCTGAATACTTTCTGTATCTACACTAAAACAACCATTTAGAATTAGGCTGTAATGTAACAAACTGTGGAAATGTCTAGGGGTCTGAATACTTTCTGTATCTACACTAAAACAACCATTTAGAATTAGGCTGTAATGTAACAAACTGTGGAAATGTCTAGGGGTCTGAATACTTTCTGTATCTACACTAAAACAACCATTTAGAATTAGGCTGTAATGTAACAAACTGTGGAAATGTCTAGGGGTCTGAATGCTTTCTGTATCTACACTAAAACAACCATTTAGAATTAGGCTGTAATGTAACAAACTGTGGAAATGTCTAGGGGTCTGAATACTTTCTGTATCTACACTAAAACAACCATTTAGAATTAGGCTGTAATGTAACAAACTGTGGAAATGTCTAGGGGTCTGAATACTTTCTGTATCTACACTAAAACAACCATTTAGAATTAGGCTGTAATGTAACAAACTGTGGAAATGTCTAGGGGTCTGAATACTTTCTGTATCTACACTAAAACAACCATTTAGAATTAGGCTGTAATGTAACAAACTGTGGAAATGTCTAGGGGTCTGAATACTTTCTGTATCTACACTAAAACAACCATTTAGAATTAGGCTGTAATGTAACAAACTGTGGAAATGTCTAGGGGTCTGAATACTTTCTGTATCTACACTAAAACAACCATTTAGAATTAGGCTGTAATGTAACAAACTGTGGAAATGTCTAGGGGTCTGAATACTTTCTGTATCTACACTAAAACAACCATTTAGAATTAGGCTGTAATGTAACTGTAATCTACACTAAAACAACCATTTAGTAACAAAAACTGTGGAAATGTCTAGGGGTCTGAATACTTTCTGTATCTACACTAAAACAACCATTTAGAATTAGGCTGTAATGTAACAAACTGTGGAAATGTCTAGGGGTCTGAATGCTTTCTGTATCTACACTAAAACAACCATTTAGAATTAGGCTGTAATGTAACAAACTGTGGAAATGTCTAGGGGTCTGAATACTTTCTGTATCTACACTAAAACAACCATTTAGAATTAGGCTGTAATGTAATCTAAAAAACTTTAGTTAGGCTGTAATGTAAATGTCTAGGGGTCTGAATGCTTTCTGTATCTACACTAAAACAACCATTTAGAATTAGGCTGTAATGTAACAAACTGTGGAAATGTCTAGGGGTCTGAATACTTTCTGTATCTACACTAAAACAACCATTTAGAATTAGGCTGTAATGTAACAAACTGTGGAAATGTCTAGGGGTCTGAATACTTTCTGTATCTACACTAAAACAACCATTTAGAATTAGGCTGTAATGTAACAAACTGTGGAAATGTCTAGGGGTCTGAATACTTTCTGTATCTACACTAAAACAACCATTTAGAATTAGGCTGTAATGTAACAAACTGTGGAAATGTCTAGGGGTCTGAATACTTTCTGTATCTACACTAAAACAACCATTTAGAATTAGGCTGTAATGTAACAAACTGTGGAAATGTCTAGGGGTCTGAATACTTTCTGTATCTACACTAAAACAACCATATAAATCCAACATGTAAAGTGTTGGTCCCATGTTTCACGAGATGAAATAAAAAAAGATCCCAGAAAGGTTTCATAGGCACAAAAAAAATATGTGTTATTTTGCTCAAATTTTGCGCACACATTTGTTTCCATCCCTGTTAGTGAGCATTTCTCCTTTGCCAAGATAATCCATCCACCTGACAGATGTGGGATGTCAAAAAGACGATTAAATAGCATGATGTCATGACCATTTCCAATCCCAATGATAACAAATGACAATCAATAGCTCTGACCCGGGATCTGTACAACCATGGGTTTTAATAATAATTAGTCAAATGACAATCAATAGCTCTGACCTGGGATCTGTACGACCATGGGTTTTAATAATAATTAGTCAAATGACAATCAATAGCTCTGACCTGGGATCTGTATGACCATGGGTTTTAATAATAATTAGTCAAATGACAATCAATAGCTCTGACCTGGGATCTGTACGACCATGGGTTTTAATAATAATTAGTCAAAGACTCAGTTTATGCAAAAACATAGTACAGTTTATAGTACAGTTTATAGTACAGTGTATAGTACAGTTTATAGTACAGTGTATAGTACAGTGTATAGTACAGTGTATAGTACAGTGTATAGTACAGTGTATAGTACAGTTTATAGTACAGTGTATAGTACAGTGTATAGTACAGTTTATAGTACAGTTTATAGTACAGTGTATAGTACAGTGTATAGTACAGTTTATAGTACAGTGTATAGTACAGTGTATAGTACAGTGTATAGTACAGTGTATAGTACAGTTTATAGTACAGTTTATTCAGAGAACGTTCTAAAGTCCATTATACAAAGACATCCATTTTATAACTGCGGACAAACAGTAGGTATCCTACGCACATACTTCCACACAAACAGTAGGTATCCTACGCACATACTTCCACACAAACAGTAGGTATCCAGCCGACAGTTCCATTCCCCCGAGATGAGGGAAACCTTGAGCAGTGCTCCCTGTGCTCTCATAGGTTCCTCCGAGGCCTAGCCAGGTCGGTTCAAACACAGTTTTAATTGTTCTACGGTATTTTCCTAGGCACCCACATACAAGTTCAAATCCTACGCTACACCTTGCTCAGACAGTCTGTGTTTTTCCACTATACAGATACATTGTTTAACCTAATTCTGACTAAAACTACACACATCGTAAGATTATAATTTTATGATTCTAATCAATTTCATACAGTATATAAGGTTTCAGAGTGGAATTATTTTATCATTATCTTTCAACATATACATTATTTTATCACATGATCATTACACAGTTGCACCTTGTGCTGGGGGCAATAAAAGGCCACTCTAAAATGTGCAGATTTGTCACACAATGATACAGATGTCTCAAGTTGAGGGAGCGTGCAATTGGCATGCCGACTACATGAATGTCCACCAGAGCTGTTGCCAGAGAATTTAATGTTAATTTCTCTACCATAAGCTACGTTGTTTTAGAGAATTTGGCAGTACGCCCAACTGGCCTCACATGTATGGTGTTGTGTGAACGAGCGGTTTACTGATGTCAATGTTGTGAACAGAGTGTCCCATGGTGGTGGTAGGGCTAAGGTATAGGCAGGCATAAGCTACGGACAACGAACACAATTTGATTCAATCGTTGGCAATTTGAACACACAGAGATACCGTGACGAGATCCTGAGGCCCGTTGTCGTGCCATTCATCCACCGCCATCACCTCATGTTTCAGCATGATAATGCACGGCCCCATGTCAGAACAATCTGGACACAATTCCTGGAAGCTGAAAAATGTCTCAGTTCTTCCACAGCCTGCATACTCACCAGACATATCAACCATTGAGCATGTTTGGGATGCTCTGGATTGCCTTGTACGACAGTGTGTTCCAGTTCCCGCTAATATGCAGCAACTTTGCACAGCCATTGAAGAGGAGTGGGACAACATTCCCACAGCCATTGAAGAGGAGTGGGACAACATTCCACAGCCATTGAAGAGGAGTGGGACAACATTCCACAGCCATTGAAGAGGAGGAGTGGGACAACATTCCACAGCCATTGAAGAGGAGGAGTGGGACAACATTCCACAGCCATTGAAGAGGAGGAGTGGGACAACATTCCACAGCCATTGAAGAGGAGTGGGACAACATTCCACAGCCATTGAAGAGGAGTGGGACAACATTCCACAGCCATTGAAGAGGAGTGGGACAACATTCCACAGCCATTGAAGAGGAGTGGGACAACATTCCACAGCCATTGAAGAGGAGTGGGACAACATTCCACAGCCATTGAAGAGGAGTGGGACAACATTCCACAGCCATTGAAGAGGAGTGGGACAACATTCCACAGCCGTTGAAGAGGAGTGGGACAACATTCCACAGCCGTTGAAGAGGAGTGGAACAACATTCCACAGCCATTGAAGAGGAGTGGGACAACATTCCACAGCCGTTGAAGAGGAGTGGGACAACATTCCACAGCCATTGAAGAGGAGTGGGACAACATTCCACAGGCCACAATCAAAAGCCTGATCAACTCTAGGCAAATGGTGGCCACATCAAATACTGACTGGTTTTCTGATCCATACCCCTACCTTTTTCTGTTGGTATCATTGACCAACAGATGCATAGCACTATTCCCAGTCATGTGAAAACCATAGATTAGGGCCTAAAGAATTTATTTAAATGGACTTTTTTCTGTAAATCAGTCAAATCTTAGAAATTAATGCATTTTGTGTTTATATTTTTGTTAATTTACAAAATTGAAAAATGATGCAGACAATTACATTGATGGAATCAACAATCTATGTTCAATATTAAAGCAGAACTTCCCCCAAGGCCTGAGTTACAATCTATGTTCAATATTAAAGCAGAACTTCCCCCAAGGTCTGAGTTACAATCTATGTTCAATATTAAAGCAGAACTTCCCCCAAGGTCTGAGTTACAATCTATGTTCAATATTAAAGCAGAACTTCCCCCAAGGTCTGAGTTACAATCTATGTTCAATATTAAAGCAGAACTTCCCCCAAGGTCTGAGTTACAATCTATGTTCAATATTAAAGCTGATCTGAGTTACTGAGTTGGGAATCGAATTGGATTTTATTTCTCTCAAAATGAGAGCAAAGTACGATATACAAAATACAGTAGACTTAGCCCATTTACACCGACATTAGGACTTAGCCCATTTACATGGACATTAGGACTTAGCCCATTTACACCGACATTAAGACTTAGTCCATTTACATGGACATTAAGACCTAGCCCATTTACATGGACATTTAGACCTAGCCCATTTACATGGACATTTAGACCTAGCCCATTTACATGGACATTTAGACCTAGCCCATTTACATGGACATTTAGACCTAGCCCATTTACATGGACATTTAGACCTAGCCCATTTACATGGACATTTAGACCTAGCCCATTTACATGGACATTTAGACTTAGCCCATTTACACCGACATTTAGACTTAGCCCATTTACACCGACATTAAGACTTAGCCCATTTACATGGACATTTAGACCTAGCCCATTTACACAGACATTAAGACTTAGCCCATTTACATGGACATTTAGACTTAGCCCATTTACATGGACATTTAGACCTAGCCCATTTACATGGACATTTAGACCTAGCCCATTTACATGGACATTTAGACCTAGCCCATTTACATGGACATTTAGACCTAGCCCATTTACATGGACATTTAGACCTAGCCCATTTACATGGACATTTAGACTTAGCCCATTTACATGGACATTTAGACTTAGTGATTTCAGCAAACAAATCCACTATAATACATGCAGTATGGAAAATACACCTTTCAGAGGCTATATCTGTCCTATATCCTACTGTTCAGAGGCTATATCTGTCCTATATCCTACTGTTCAGAGGCTATATCTGTCCTATATCCTACTGTTCAGCCAGCATCTGTCCTATATCCTACTGTTCAGAGGCTATATCTGTCCTATATCCTACTGTTCAGCCAGCATCTGTCCTATATCCATCCAATGTTCTACAGTTCAACATCCTACATCCTTATCTCCTGTGTGTTTTCTCTCATGTCGTTTCAGGACCCCTAACTGGTTAAAACCCTTTCCACACTGGGGGCAATGGTAAGGCTTCTCCCCTGTGTGTATTCTCTCGTGTGTTTTCAGGTTACATAAGTAGGTAAAACTCTTTCCACACTGGAAGCAGCAATAAGGCTTCTCTCCTGTGTGTGTTCTCTTATGTTCTTTCATGTGCTCTGACCGGGTAAAACTCTTTCCACACTGGGGGCAGCAGTAAGGCTTCTCCCCTGTGTGTATTCTCTCATGCATTTTCAGCCCCCTAACTGGGTAAAAGTCTTCCCACAGTGAGTGCAATGATGAGGCTTTTCCCCTGTGTGTATTCTCTCATGTCTTTTCAGGCTCCCTAACTGGGTAAAAGTCTTCCCACAGTGAGAGCAATGATGAGGCTTCTCAACTGTGTGTGTCCTTTCATGCCTTTTCAGGCTCCCTAACTGGGTGAAAATCTCTCTGCACTGTGAGCAGTGGAAAGGCTTCTCTCTTGTGTGTGTTCGCTCATGTGATTTCAGGTACTCTAAAGTGGTAAAACTCAATCCACACGGAGAGCATTCATAATCCTTCTCCCCGGTGTGTAACCTCTCATGTGTTTTCAGGTTACATAAGTGGGTAAAACTCTTTCCACATTGGGAACAGAGGTAAGGCTTCTCCAATGTGTGCATTCTCTTATGTTCTTTCATGTGCCCTGACCGGGTAAAATTCTTTCCACACTGGGAGCAGTGGTAAGGCTTTTCCCCTGTGTGTAATCTCTCATGTGTTTTCAGGTTACATAAGTGGGTAAAACTCTTTCCACACTGGGAACAGAGGTAAGGCTTCTCCCCTGTGTGTGTTCTCTTATGTTCTTTCATGTGCCCTGACCGGGTAAAACTCTTTCCACACTGGGAGCAGTAGTACAACTTCTCCCCTGTGTGTGTTCTCTCATGTGTTTTCATGCTCCATAACTCAGTAAACGTTTTTCCACAGTGAGAGCATTGATGAGGCTTCTCACCTGTGTGTGTCCTTTCATGCCTTTTCATGTTGCCTAACTCTGTAAAACTCTTTCCACAGTGGGAACAGTCGTGTTGTTTTGACGATTTGGACGTCTCTGGTTCCTCTGAGTCTGGTCTTTCTCCTGCCAAAGACAGAGTGTTTATTTAAATACAGACCTGAATGAAACCTCCACAACTCTTGCTAGGAGGTTAAATCAGATCCCTCAATAACCTCTTACCAGTTTTAACAAGCTTGGTGTGATTTTAAAACAAATGATGTTGTAAGGTTTACTGGTAATTACTGATATGTTTACCTATTTTATTCATTATGTTCAATAATCTGAGGCCAGTTTTAACAATCGTAATCCTGTTTTATAAGTCAGAACACAAAAAACTACACAGTTCTAGGACACTGAAGACACAGACATCACTGGATTCCTATCGAGCAGGTGGTTGTAAATATATAACCTTCATCGCTGTATGATACAGGATGTGAACTACACACTTCCTTAAACCTAAAATAAGTCCAAAACTTGTTTTTACGTCAAAGACAGACACAAAAGCAAATCAGTAACATCTCCCCGTTGTCGAAAGGGTTCATTTTTTTGTGACGTTCACAAATATTCAACACACATATATATATATACACACACACATACATACATATAGTGGGGCACAAAAGTATTTAGTCAGTCACCAATTGTGCAAGTTCTCCTACATAAAAAGATGAGGCCTGTAATTTTCATCATAGGTACACTTCAACTATGACGGACAAAATGAGAAAAAAAATCCAGAAAATCACATTGTAGGATTTTTTATGAATTTATTTGCAAATTATGGTGGAAAATAAGTATTTGGTCACCTACAAACAAGCAAGATTTCTGGCTCTCACAGACCTTTAACCTCTTCTTTAAGAAAGCCTACCATCAGTAACACACTACGCCGCCAGGGACTCAAATCCTGCAGTGCCAGACGTGTCGCCCGGCTTAAGCCAGTGCATGTCCATCTGAAGTTTGCTAAAGAGCATTTGGATGATCCAGAAGAAGACTGGGAGAATGTCATATGGTCAGATGAAACCAAAATACAACTTTTTTGGTAAAAACTCAACTCGTCGTGTTTGGAGGACAAAGAATGCTGAGTTGCATCCAAAGAACACCATACCTACTGTGAAGCATGGGGGTGGAAACATCATGCTTTGGGGATGTTTTTCTGCAAAGGGACCAGGACGACTGAACCGTGTAAAGGAAAGAATGAATGTATAGTGAGATTTTGAGTGAAAACCTCCTTCCATCAGCAAGGGCATTGAAGATGAACCGTGGCTGGGTCTTTCAGCATGACAATGATCCTAAACACACCGCCCGGGCAACGAAGGAGTGGCTTCGTAAGAAGCATTTCAAGGTCCTGGAGTGGCCGAGCCAGTCTCCAGATCTCAACTCCATAGAAAATCTTTGGAGGGAGTTGAAAGTCCGTGTTGCCCAGCAACAGCCCCAAAACATCACATCCCTAGAGGAGGAGATCTGCATGGAGGAATGGGCCAAAATACCAGCAACAGTGTATGAAAACCTTGTGAAGACTTACAGAAAACGTTTGACCTCTGTCATTGCCAACAAAGGGTATATAACAAAAGATTGAGATAAACTTTTGTTATTGACCAAATACTTATTTTCCACCATAATTTGCAAATACATTCATAAAAAATCCTACAATGTGATTTTTCTGGATTTTTTTTCTCATTTTGTCTGTTGTAGCTGAAGTGTACCGATGATGAAAATTACAGGCCTCTCGCATCTTTTTAAGTGGGAGAACTTGCACAATTGGTGGCTGACTAAATACTTTTTTGCCCCAATGTATGTTAATCTCTCTGTATATGGTTGATTCTGTGGGAAAGTCAACCTGAACATAAAGGCCGTAAGCTGAAGCTTGAAACGTCACACACACCAACTGGTACCTTTTGTATAACTTCAATCGGTTGAACTTGTTTTAAATATATATATTTGACATTTTTAACAAGTTCTGTAGATCAGATATTAATGAAGCAATACAGACCACATTGAAGTGTCTGGAGTTTAGTTTGTATGTTCTACAGTCTAGTAAAGACAGGGGGTTGACTGGGACAGACAATGTAACATCTATAATGTTTTTAGGAACGTTTTTTGTAAAACATGAACCTTGAATCAGATTATCTTGAAACTTTCTAAATCTAACTTTCATCAAGGTTTTATATGGTCTATTGGTTTCTCTCTAAATCTAACTTACATCAAGGTTTTATATGGTCTATTGGTTTCTCTCTTTTCATTGGCAGAATCCTTTTCCAGTGTTATGATATTCATAACAGTATCCACCAGTCTATCTTCCTGTCAACTAACAGAACTCTGCTGGTTGTCCTGGTAACAGATACCAGTCTATCTTCCTGTCAACTAACAGAACTCTGCTGGTTGTCCTGGTAACAGATACCAGTGGGCAGATCTATTGTATTTGTTCAAACTAAATTACAGCACTTACTTTGATGTGTCAAATCTGATCCTTCCTTCTCTTCTCCTCTTCTCACAGTTCCACTCAGCCCCATTGTTTTCCTGCAGTCCACCAGCAGCACAGACAACCTCTTCATACCCAGCAGTAAGGTGCTACCAGGAGAGGCACGACACGGGGACTCCGGGAGGGAGGAAGGGCTAGCGTTGTCCTGGTAACCATAAAGAGGAGACACAGACATATATCATTATGGATGCTGATGTCACTGTTGACAAAGTGCTTTACAGAAACACAGCCCAGACCCAGATAGAGCAAGCTGTATGCTAGACCAGACCAAGCTGTATGCTAGACCAGACCAAGCTGTACCATCTGGTGTTCTGATCTGGAGAGACTCTTCTCTTCCTCGTCAGCATCAGGATGTTGTTGAGGCTCCCCAGAGGATCCACCATAGTCATGTCTCTCTCCTGTGTTAATGAGAACATCAAACAGATGGTAAACTTATGATCGTCTATTGCAATCAGTCTTACAAGAGGCATGAAAATGTCTAAGGGCCTAAAATGGCCACATTCATCATGATTTTGTAAAATATTGTTTGTGATGCAAATGTATGCACAAATATTGAATTTTAAAAGCCTGTTATATTAGATTTAGAGCACTTTAATATAGACCACATGGAGAATTCAATCAATCTAATGGAAAAGTCCCAAAAATACATGTACCAAAGGCAGATTGCCCCTTCAAACATTCCTACATTACTCAACAACATATTAAGTGTAGAACTTCAGTAGAATGCCCCATTAAAAACACCACATTGGTTCAACAACTGCATAGTTTGTGCCCCTGTTTATAAGACAGTACTCACTGGTGGTAATCGGATCTTCAGTCTCCTCTTTCAATCCCAAAACGTCTTCCTCCTCCTTTATAGAGATAGTCTCCTCTTCCTCTTTCACTCCAAAGGGCTCTTCTTTCAATCCATTCTCTTCTTTCAAAGTGATAGCCTCATCTTCATAATTTTTCATTCTGAAAGCTTCTTCCTCTCCTTTCGGGCGATTAGCCTCGTGCAGTATCAATTTAACACATTTACTAATTTAACAAGCAAATTACGTTTAAATGAACCAGTAGATACGTAAACATAATTGTGTTCTAAACACTAAGAGTAATATACACAAGATTGGTCTAAAGAGCTTCAATGTTTCGGTTTAATGTTCGCTAGTAAACCACCACGTTGGTTAAATCAGAAGCCTTTTGTCTCTGTTGAAGAAGCCTCCGGTCCCGTCCACTAGATTATACGTCACGTAAGAGGCATCACCTGAAAAACTCATATCGCCATCTGCTGACTGGAGTGGGTAACGTGTGGTGGTTATGTTTGTATTATCAAATGAGGAGAGACAAACTTATCACACAAGTCAGAGTAATACAGAAGATAGCCCTATGTGGTAAAAGACCAAGTCCATGTTATGGCAAGAACAGCTCAAATAAGCAAAGAGAAACGACAGCCCATCATTACAGAATGATGGGACCAAGTTATGTGACTCGAGTCCACACCTCTAGAATTATTACATTAAAACCGATCAGAATGCCTAAGTCATGTGACTCGAGTCCACACCTCTAGAATTATTACATTAAAACCGATCAGAATGCCTAAGTCATGTGACTCGAGTCCACACCTCTAGAATTATTACATTAAAACCGATCAGAATGCCTAAGTCATGTGACTCGAGTCCACACCTCTAGAATTATTACATTAAAACCGATCAGAATGCCTAAGTCATGTGACTCGAGTCCACACCTCTAGAATTATTACATTAAAACCGATCAGAATGCCTAAGTCATGTGACTCGAGTCCACACCTCTAGAATTATTACATTAAAACCGATCAGAATGCCTAAGTCATGTGACTCGAGTCCACACCTCTGGAATTATTACATTAAAACCGATCAGAATGCCTAAGTCATGTGACTCGAGTAATTGTTTTTGACATACATGCCAGCAAAGCCACGAGACAACACAGCACTAAACAATACATGAATTGCACTATAACAGTGACAATCTGTTAGGGCCGACATAAAGCTGTCCCAACAGCAGAGATTTATTTAGCACCATGGAGTGAATCCTTACCACCACTACACCTGGTTATCAACAGAGCCTTGTCTGGCAGATAAACAGTTAATTCAACCTAATTTCCTGCCTTGAAAAAAAACATAACTGATGTGGCTGACAAATGTGGTTCCTACTGACAATTGAGATGTACAAACTATGGCATTAAGGAACGACGAGCAGATAACAGGCAATCCGTAATTTCGACTAAGACATTAAAGAGATGAGTTAGGACGAGGTCAACATAACCATTTGTTCAGCGACAGAATCCAGAACATTGGCCGTTCTTGCATTATTCGCCCTCACGCAGACACACTGGGTTTGTTTGTGGCTGTTTTGTTTGTTTGCTTTGGCACCTTTCAACACCCCTTATTATCACATTTACCCAAACACCCTGGTACACTACTGACTAAACACTACTGATTGACGACACACACCGTTGTATTTAGTTTAAATCAACTTTGATGACCTAAACCTTCCAATTCCACCATGATTCTCACCTCAAATAATTGGGATACAAATGTAAAAAGCACGTCAAAACATCCTTCCTCCCAAATGAAGTTTCTACGTGAGAATTGCCAGAACAATCTGAGACACCAAAACTATGTTCCATCCTGGCTCCACCCACAAGATAAAACTGTCTTCCTGTGAGGTTTAATCCAGACTAGATCTTTTCAATAAAAGAGCAGGGCACATCATCACAGAGTGGCTATAGTGCTTCGTAGAATATACTTTAATTGTGCGTTATTGTTATTTGGTAGGCTACTTAAAAGGGCAATCTGCGGTTCAAACAACAACAAATCAGCCACCCTGCCACTGTTTTGGTTAAAAGGGTCCAACGCAGTCATTGTCTCAACATCAAATTCTTTCTGAGTAACGATTAAGTACCTGACTGGGATTGTTTTCAGTTAAAATGGTCAAAAATAAACTAAAATATCTTCTTAGCAAAAGAGCCATTTCTCAAGCAAGAATTTTTGTTAGGACTCTCTGGCAGCGGTCTGAGCGGTGGAGGGGAAAACTGAAAACTAGCTGTTATTGGCAGAGAGATTTTAGAACTCTTTCTTATTGGTCTATTAACTCATTTACATCTTGGTGATGTCACCAGTCAGTCCAAAATTCCAACCCATCAAAACAAGCTAAAATTTCAGTCCATTTAAAAAAAAGAAGCTTTTACACTAAAAAGGATATTATCATATTTTTTTCTCACAATTTCACAGTATTATTCCAACCTCAGTGTGGAAGTATATATAAAACACAGGAAAATCACATTTGGAATTGAATGTCCATTGTTTGTCACACAGATTCCTGGATGGTAAGTGGTAAAAGAAAGAACTGTAATCCAGGTGAGGTATAACAGATTCCTGGATGGTAAGTGGTAAAAGAAAGAACTGTAATCCAGGTGAGGTATATCAGATTCCTGGATGGTAAGTGGTAAAAGAAAGAACTGTAATCCAGGTGAGGTATAACAGATTCCTGGATGGTAAGTGGTAAAAGAAAGAACTGTAATCCAGGTGAGGTATAACAGATTCCTGGATGGTAAGTGGTAAATAAAGAACTGTAATCCAGGTGAGGTATAACAGATTCCTGGATGGTAAGTGGTAAAAGAAAGAACTGTAATCCAGGTGAGGTATAACAGATTCCTGGATGGTAAGTGGTAAAAGAAAGAACTGTAATCCAGGTGAGGTATAACAGATTCCTGGATGGTAAGTGGTAAAAGAAAGAACTGTAATCCAGGTGAGGTATATCAGATTCCTGGATGGTAAGTGGTAAAAGAAAGAACTGTAATCCAGGTGAGGTATAACAGATTCCTGGATGGTAAGTGGTAAAAGAAAGAACTGTAATCCAGGTGAGGTATAACAGATTCCTGGATGGTAAGTGGTAAAAGAAAGAACTGTAATCCAGGTGAGGTATAACAGATTCCTGGATGGTAAGTGGTAAAAGAAAGAACTGTAATCCAGGTGAGGTATATCAGATTCCTGGATGGTAAGTGGTAAAAGAAAGAACTGTAATCCAGGTGAGGTATATCAGATTCCTGGATGGTAAGTGGTAAAAGAAAGAACTGTAATCCAGGTGAGGTATATCAGATTCCTGGATGGTAAGTGGTAAAAGAAAGAACTGTAATCCAGGTGAGGTATAACAGATTCCTGGATGGTAAGTGGTAAAAGAAAGAACTGTAATCCAGGTGAGGTATAACAGATTCCTGGATGGTAAGTGGTAAAAGAAAGAACTGTAATCCAGGTGAGGTATATCAGATTCCTGGATGGTAAGTGGTAAAAGAAAGAACTGTAATCCAGGTGAGGTATATCAGATTCCTGGATGGTAAGTGGTAAAAGAAAGAACTGTAATCCAGGTGAGGTATATTGCCTGAGATTCTGTAATCTGGATATCAGATTCCTGGATGGTAAGTGGTAAAAGAAAGAACTGTAATCCAGGTGAGGTATATCAGATTCCTGGATGGTAAGTGGTAAAAGAAAGAACTGTAATCCAGGTGAGGTATAACAGATTCCTGGATGGTAAGTGGTAAAAGAAAGAACTGTAATCCAGGTGAGGTATAACAGATTCCTGGATGGTAAGTGGTAAAAGAAAGAACTGTAATCCAGGTGAGGTATATCAGATTCCTGGATGGTAAGTGGTAAAAGAAAGAACTGTAATCCAGGTGAGGTATATCAGATTCCTGGATGGTAAGTGGTAAATAAAGAACTGTAATCCAGGTGAGGTATAACAGATTCCTGGATGGTAAGTGGTAAAAGAAAGAACTGTAATCCAGGTGAGGTATAACAGATTCCTGGATGGTAAGTGGTAAAAGAAAGAACTGTAATCCAGGTGAGGTATAACAGATTCCTGGATGGTAAGTGGTAAAAGAAAGAACTGTAATCCAGGTGAGGTATATCAGATTCCTGGATGGTAAGTGGTAAAAGAAAGAACTGTAATCCAGGTGAGGTATAACAGATTCCTGGATGGTAAGTGGTAAAAGAAAGAACTGTAATCCAGGTGAGGTATATCAGATTCCTGGATGGTAAGTGGTAAAAGAAAGAACTGTAATCCAGGTGAGGTATATCAGATTCCTGGATGGTAAGTGGTAAAAGAAAGAACTGTAATCCAGGTGAGGTATAACAGATTCCTGGATGGTAAGTGGTAAAAGAAAGAACTGTAATCCAGGTGAGGTATAACAGATTCCTGGTAAGTGGTAAAAGAAAGAACTACCTTCGCTTCCTTGGGCACAGGGACTATGGTGGTCTGCTTGAAACATGTAGGTATTACAGACTTGGGTCAGGAAGAGGTTGAAAATGTCAGTGAAGACACTTGCAAGTCGGTCCGCACATGCTTTGAGTACACGTCCTTGTAATTCGACTGGCCCCGTGGCTTTGTGAATGTTGACCTGTTTACAGGTCTTGCTCACATCGGCTACCGAGAGGGTTATCACTCAGTCATCCAGAACAGCTGGTGCTCTCGTGCATGCTTCAGTGTTGCTTGCCTCGAAGCGAGCATAAAAAGGCATTTAGCCTGTCTTGTAAGCTCGCGTCACTGGGCAGCTCGCGTCTGGGTTTCCCAGTCAACAACTGTTGTCATAACAACGTTGTCACATTTTCATACATGTTTAGCTTGATAACTTCTACACAAATTAACTAAATAAGATACAGTGACTAAATGAATCAAAGTCAAATACATTTTAAATATGTTCTGTTTTTATTTTTTTGTTGCTTGGAGACGTAAAGGTCCGGCTAACAAAGTAGGCCTGTTTTTTGAGTAAGTTTTCATACAATTTGATTTCATGTGACCATAAACCAAAGAAACCCATTGCAATTTCTTTTTAAAGTCAGAACACACTCAATCCCAAAGATCAGAGACTATTTAAGGTGTGATAATAGTACATCTTAAATACAAGCAAGTGAGATCTGTGTGTCAGGGAAGAACTCCCCCAAAAAATGCAGATAGTTGCATGTCCCCTCATATAGAGGAAGGTGACAATAGTACTTAATTAATGCAACAGTTACAGACGACAATGGCAACAATGTGTTAGGGTGCAGACAGGTAATAGGCGTAGTCGTTTATGAAATGCAGTTCATCACAGAACAGAGCATCAACCTGGAGAAGTTACAACAGCTCACCCCAAATTCTGTCACCCACAACAGTGTCTCTCTTCTCTCATGTGACTTTCAGGTCTTTCTGACCAGGAAAATGTCTTTCCACACTGAGAACACTGGAAAGGATTCTATTCCGTGTGTGTTCCTTCATGCCTTTTCAGGCTCGCTAACTGGGTAAAACTCTTTCCACATTGGGAGCATTGGAAAGGCTTCTCTCCTGTGTGTGACATTTCATGCGTTTTCAGGTTCCCAGAGGTTCTAAAACCCTTTTCACACTTGGAGCAGCGGAAAGGCTTCTCTCCTGTGTGTGTCATCTCATGCGTTTTCAAGTTCCCTAACTGGGTAAAACTTTTTACACAGTGGGAGCAGTGAAAAGGCTTCTCTCCTGTGTGTGTCATCTCATGCATTTTCAGGTTCCCTAAATGGGTAAAACTCTTTCCACACAGAGAGCATTGGAATGGTTGTTCTCCTGTGTGTATTTTCTCATGATCTTTAAGATGCCCTGAGTGTCTAAAATCCTTTCCACACTGGGAGCATTGATACGGCTTCTCTCCAGTGTGTGTTCTTTCATGCACTTTTAGATGCCCTGAGTATCTGAAACCCTTTCCACACTGGGAACAGTGATGAGGCTTCTCCCCTGTATGTTTTCTTTCATGATATTTCAGCTGCCCTATCTGGCTAAAAGTCTTTCCACACTGGGAGCATTGGAATGGCTTCTCTCCTGTGTGTATCCTCTTATGCTCTTTCAGATGTGATGACTGGATAAAACTCTTTCCACACTGAGAACATTGGAAAGGCTTCTCTCCCGTGTGTTTTCTCTTATGCTCTTTCAGGTGCAATGACTGGATAAATCTCTTTCCACAGTGAGAGCATTGATATGGCTTCTCTCCCGTGTGTGTTCTTTCATGCAGTTTTAGATGCCCTGAGTGTCCAAAAACCTTTCCACACTGGGAGCAGTGATATGGCTTCTCTCCCGTGTGTGTTCTTTCGTGTACTTTAAGATGCCATGAGTGTCCAAAACCCTTTCCACACTGGGAGCATTGGTATGGCTTCTCTCCAGTGTGTGTTCTTTCATGCACTTTTAGATGTCCTGAGTGTCTAAAACTCTTTCCACAATGGGAGCAGTGATAAGGCTTCTCGCCTGTGTGTGTCATCTCATGTGTTTTCAAATTCCCTAACTGGGTAAACCTTTTTCCACACTGGGAGCAGTGGAAAGGCTTCTCTCCCGTGTGTGTCATCTCATGCGTTTTCAGGTTCCCCACATTTGTAAAACTCTTTCCACACTGGGAACATTGGAATGGCTGTTCTCCTGTGTGTATTCTCTCATGTTCTTTCAAATGCGATGACTGAATAAATCTCTTTCCACATTGGGAACAGTGGTATGGTCTTGCTGGTTTGGTCGTCTCTGGGTCTGGACTCTTCCCACAGTCAGGGTGAGAGTCTGGTATCTCTCCTGCTAAAAAGACAAACAGACTATTTGCTTAAACAGAAAGACCTGAATGAAACTTCTACATGATAAAACGCTTTCTACAAGGTTTAATCTAGACAAGATCCCTCAATAAAATGCATCATCTTCAAGACCCTGGTGCTTGGTTTTCAGAACAGCAGGAGGAACTGTTCCCCCCTTCCTTCAGGCTATGATGGATGCAAGAGATTAGCTGAACAACTTCTATATTTAAGAGTTGTATTAAACTAATATATCCACAGGGAGACTGAAATGCCTATTTTCCAAGGTTTTAACACTGTGCCACCCTCCTGAGGGGAGGGCAGACCTAAATACTCAGGCCTTAACAGTTCCTTGTTTCATCCTTCCCTGGGTCAAAACATTAAATCAAGGCTGACTTGGGGGGGGTTGTCTGTTTCATCCTACCCTGGGTTAAAACATTAAATCAAGGCTGACTTGGGGCATGGGGGGTTGTCTGTTTCATCCTTCCCTGGGTCAAAACATTAAATCAAGGCTGACTTGGGGCATGGGGGGGTTGTCTGTTTCATCCTTCCCTGGGTCAAAACATTAAATCAAGGCTGCCTTGGGGCTGGGGGGGGTTGTCTGTTTCATCCTACCCTGGGTTAAAACATTAAATCAAGGCTGACTTGGGGCATGGGGGGTTGTCTGTTTCATCCTTCCCTGGGTCAAAACATTAAATCAAGGCTGACTTGGGGCATGGGGGTTGTCTGTTTCATCCTTCCCTGGGTCAAAACATTAAATCAAGGCTGACTTGGGGCTGGGGGGGGGGTTGTCTGTTTCATCCTTCCCCGGGTCAAAACATTAAAAGGCTGCCTTGCGGCATGGGGGGGGGTTGTCTGTTTCATCCTTCCCTGGGTCAAAACATTAAATCAAGGCTGACTTGGGGCATGGGTGGGGGGTTGTCTGTTTAATCCTTCCATGAGATATAATCCCGACACAAATCTTTGGCTGCTGGTCAAGCCGATGGTCATTCATTCTATCAGTTAAGTTGCCGGAGACGCGACCCACTTCTGAAGTCTTTTAGTTGTATATCCATTAGTCCAGGCCTCTGACCTGTATGGCAGGGTCAAAACACAAGGCTGACTGTGTTCATCCTTCCCCGGGTCAAAACATTAAATCAAGGCTGACTCGGGGCATGTGGGGGGTTGTCTGTTTCATCCTTCCCTGGGTCAAAACATTAAATCAAGGCTGACTCGGGGCATGTGGGGGGGGGGGTTGTCTGTTTCATCCTTCCCTGGGTCAAAACATTAAATCAAGGCTGACTGGGGGGTTGTCTGTTTCATCCTTCCCTGGGTCAAAACATTAAATCAAGGCTGACTCGGGGCATGTGGGGGGTTGTCTGTTTCATCCTTCCCTGGGTCAAAACATTAAATCAAGGCTGACTGGGGGGTTGTCTGTTTCATCCTTCCCTGGGTCAAAACATTAAATCAAGGCTGACTCGGGGCATGTGGGGGGGTTGTCTGTTTCATCCTTCCCTGGGTTAAAACATTAAATCAAGGCTGACTCGGGGCATGTGGGGGGGGGTTGTCTGTTTCATCCTTCCCTGGGTCAAAACATTAAATCAAGGCTGACTCGGGGCGGGGGGTTGTCTGTTTCATCCTTCCCTGGGTCAAAACATTAAATCAAGGCTGACTCGGGGGTTGAAAAGACTTTACATTTGAATCACTTCAGAAATGGGTTGATGTACCAATCACTAAGACCTGCTTGATGGTGACCTCTGACCTTAGAGAGGGGATTCCAATAGGGGATTACCATCAGAATAGTGTTCTTAACAACCCAACCAGAAAACTCTGTTCTGCCACCTCTGGTCTCTTGGCCCTCCCCCCTACTGGAGGTCAGCTGCCGATCAAAGCTCTTCTCTGTCCTGGCACCCCATTGGTGGAGCAAGCTTCCCCTGATGTCAGAACAGCAGAGTCCCTCCCCATCTTCTGAATCTGCTAAATGACTCAGTACTGTAAGTCTCTCTAGATAAGAGAATCTGCTAAATGACTCAGTACTGTAAGTCTCTCTAGATAAGAGAATCTGCTAAATGACTCAGTACTGTAAGTCTCTCTAGATAAGAGAATCTGCTAAATGACTCAGTACTGTAAGTCTCTCTAGATAAGAGAATCTGCTAAATGACTCAGTACTGTAAGTCTCTCTAGATAAGAGAATCTGAGAATCTGCTAAAGAATCTGACTCAGTACTGTAAGTCTCTCTGGATAAGAGAATCTGCTAAATGACTCAGTACTGTAAGTCTCTAGATAAGAGAATCTCTCTTCTGAGAGAATCTGCTAAATGACTCAGTACTGTAAGTCTCTCTAGATAAGAGAATCTGCTAAATGACTCAGTACTGTAAGTCTCTCTAGATAAGAGAATCTGCTAAATGACTCAGTACTGTAAGTCTCTCTAGATAAGAGAATCTGCTAAATGACTCAGTACTGTAAGTCTCTGATAAGAGAGAATCTGCTAAATGACTCAGTACTGTAAGTCTCTCTAGATAAGAGAATCTGCTAAATGACTCAGTACTGTAAGTCTCTCTAGATAAGAGAATCTGCTAAATGACTCAGTACTGTAAGTCTCTCTAGATAAGAGAATCTGCTAAATGACTCAGTACTGTAAGTCTCTCTAGATAAGAGAATCTGCTAAATGACTCAGTACTGTAAGTCTCTCTAGATAAGAGAATCTGCTAAATGACTCAGTACTGTAAGTCTCTCTGGATAAGAGAATCTGCTAAATGACTCAGTACTGTAAGTCTCTCTAGATAAGAGAATCTGCTAAATGACTCAGTACTGTAAGTCTCTCTAGATAAGAGAATCTGCTAAATGACTCAGTACTGTAAGTCTCTCTAGATAAGAGAATCTGCTAAATGACTCAGTACTGTAAGTCTCCCTGGATAAGAGAGTCTTTCTTTTAGTTGTCTATCTATGGATGCAACGCGGTCGTTCATGTGCCGGCTGGCAGCGTTCTTATCCCTTGCGAGCGAGCCAACTACGGCTAACACGGTCACGTCAAACAGAATGACAACAAAGTAGCTGCGTTTGCGTTTGTTTAAGATGTTTTCTTGTGACATTTATTTGGATACATCCATAACAATAAGCTAATGATGCGTGATTTTGCCTGGCGTAGAAAATGTGCTCTCTCTCGTCAGGACACTGTTCGGAGGACCAACACGGATAACACGGATAACACAATCCCTTCACACTGAAGCTGGAAAGACTGTTGAACACATTTGGAAAGGATTTTCGACGATCACATTAAACATTTTAGAAAAAAGTCTCAGCGCTGTTTGTTTTCCTCATAAGGTATTGAAAGGTACTGAAAACATGGGATTCAATCATTTATCTTTTCTCCAAACAATTGTATTAGACATATCATTTACAATCTTTTTTTTAGCACACAATATAGCTCAATATCTGTATTTATTTTACAATATTTTTTTTACTTGTCTTTATCAAGAGTCAATCATTTCGGACCCCGTTGTATAAATTCCTAGTGAAGCACACCGACATTTCAAAAACTGATTTGGGGAAAATCAACTTTCATTGGATTGAAAAACTTTTGCGATATCAACTCTTCTCTGACCTCAATCTTATTTGGTAGTCAGGAGGACCATATTAACACATATGTACAATGAGGTTTGATAGAATGGCCCACCTGGGGGATTTTAGGAGTGAGAATATATGAGGATTGATAGAATGGCCCACCTGGGAGGGATTTTAGGAGTGAGAATATATGAGGATTGATAGAATGGCCCACCTGGGGATTTTAGGAGTGAGAATATATGAGGATTGATAGAATGGCCCACCTGGGGGGATTTTAGGAGTGAGAATATATGAGGATTGATAGAATGGCCCACCTGGGGGGGATTTTAGGACTGAGAATATATGAGGATTGATAGAATGGCCCACCTGGGGGGGATTTTAGGACTGAGAATATATGAGGATTGATAGAATGGCCCACCTGGGGGAGATTTTAGGAGTGAGAATATATGAGGATTGATAGAATGGCCCACCTGGGGGAGATTTTAGGACTGAGAATATATGAGGATTGATAGAATGGCCCACCTGGGGGGATTTTAGGAGTGAGAATATATGAGGATTGATAGAATGGCCCACCTGGGGGGATTTTAGGAGTGAGAATATATGAGGATTGATAGAATGGCCCACCTGGGGAGATTTTAGGAGTGAGAATATATGAGGATTGATAGAATGGCCCACCTGGGGGGGATTTTAGGACTGAGAATATATGAGGATTGATAGAATGGCCCACCTGGGGGGATTTTAGGACTGAGAATATATGAGGATTGATAGAATGGCCCACCTGGGGAGATTTTAGGAGTGAGAATATATGAGGATTGATAGAATGGCCCACCTGGGGGGGATTTTAGGACTGAGAATATATGAGGATTGATAGAATGGCCCACCTGGGGGAGATTTTAGGAGTGAGAATATATGAGGATTGATAGAATGGCCCACCTGGGGATTTAGGACTGAGAATATATGAGGATTGATAGAATGGCCCACCTGGGGAGATTTTAGGAGTGAGAATATATGAGGATTGATAGAATGGCCCACCTGGGAGGAATTGATAGAATGGCCCACCTGGGGGATTTTAGGAGTGAGAATATATGAGGATTGATAGAATGGCCCACCTGGGGGGGATTTTAGGAGTGAGAATATATGAGGATTGATAGAATGGCCCACCTGGGGGAGATTTTAGGAGTGAGAATATATGAGGATTGATAGAATGGCCCACCTGGGGGGGATTTTAGGAGTGAGAATATATGAGGATTGATAGAATGGCCCACCTGGGGGATTTTAGGAGTGAGAATATATGAGGATTGATAGAATGGCCCACCTGGGGGGGATTTTAGGAGTGAGAATATATGAGGATTGATAGAATGGCCCACCTGGGGGGGATTTTAGGAGTGAGAATATATGAGGATTGATAGAATGGCCCACCTGGGGGATTTTAGGAGTGAGAATATATGAGGATTGATAGAATGGCCCACCTGGGGGATTTTAGGAGTGAGAATATATGAGGATTGATAGAATGGCCCACCTGGGGGGATTTTAGGAGTGAGAATATATGAGGATTGATAGAATGGCCCACCTGGGGGGATTTTAGGAGTGAGAATATATGAGGATTGATAGAATGGCCCACCTGGGGGATTTTAGGAGTGAGAATATATGAGGATTGATAGAATGGCCCACCTGGGGGAGATTTTAGGACTGAGAATATATGAGGATTGATAGAATGGCCCACCTGGGGGGATTTTAGGAGTGAGAATATATGAGGATTGATAGAATGGCCCACCTGGGGGGGATTTTAGGAGTGAGAATATATGCAAATTTTGCATGCGAATTCATCAATGAACTTGTGGGATTTTTTTTATTTTTTACCTTTATTTAACTAGGCAAGTCAGTTAAATAACAAATTCTTATTTTCAATGACGGCCTAGGAACAGCGGGTTAGCAGGGGCAGAACGACAGATTTGTACCTGGTCAGCTCGGGGATTTGAACTTGAAACCTTCCGGTTACGAGTCCAACATTCTAACCACTAAGCTACCCTTCCTGGGCTTTATGGTGAGTGGCTGAATCCGAATAGTCAAGAAGATGCAGCATTTCTCCTTACTTTACCTGTAGATTATGGTTCTAATAATCCAGCCACTAAGGAACCTTCCTTTGGGGTATTCTGATCCAGCCAAAGTGTCTGTCTGTCACACAGAGTGTGTTGGTTAATGCGTAAATAAACTTTTTTTTTGTTTTGCTTCGTGACCCACAAATTGAGGTATTTCACATTTCTCCTTTAATATGGATGTGACCATTTGAAAGCACAATCTCCGGGACACCAATCACACAGTTTAATTAAACGCTGAACACTGTTCTCTCACCCCTGAATAACATATTCAAGTGTAAACCGTCAGTAGAATGACTCTTATTAAAAATCATACATTAGTTGAACAACTGCAGAGTTCGTGCTCCTGTTTTTAAGATAGTACTCACTAGTGTTAATCAGATCTCCAGTCTCCTCTTTGTCTTTCACTCCAAAAGGTCCTTTCTCTTCTTTCACTATAAAATACTCTTCTTCTTTCAATGTGATTTCCTCCTTTTTCATTCTGAAAGCTTCTACCTCCTCCTCTTCCACTGTGACAGCCTCTATTCCTTCTTCGTGTTTCACTCCTAAAGACTCTTTCTCGTATTTCACGGTAACATCCTCCTCTTCTTTCAATGTGATAGCCTCCTCTTCCTCCTTTTTTATTCTGAAAGCTTCTACCTCCTCCTCTTCTTCCACTGTGACAGCCTCTATCCCCTCTTCATCTTTCACTCCAAAAGGCTCTTTCTCGTCTTTCACTTCCTCGTCTTCTTTCACGACAATGTTCAGATCTTCTTTCTCCGTCCATCCGACCTCTTCTTCTTTAGCAGGGAGGGAGTAGCTTAGTGAGCTCATGGTCGAGCGAGAATAGCGGACTCAACTTCACTCCTAGGTCGGGGATGAAAGCTAGCTGGAATTAGCGACGAGCCTAGTACTAGGCTAAGCATCAATCTTAACGAATTAGTCAATCTAACAAGCTATTTTACAATTTAACTAGGAGATATGCAAACAAAATTGCGTTAAAAACACAGATTAATATACACAAATACGGACAAAGAAGCTTGAATTTGTGGGTTTTATGTTGACGAGCAAGATACGTAACTGTCTGCATCAGTAGCCGAGTTGTTGTTGAAGAAGCGTTCCGTCCACTAGATTATACGTCACACAAGGAGCATCACCTGAAAGACTTAAGTCGCCATCTGCTGACTGGAGTTGGCAAAGCAGTTATTCACTAAAAAAAGAAAACCATAACAAATTATTTGAAAAAATGAACACATACGTTTTCTCTCACCTCTTACAGCCAAGACTTTCCTCTACACAAGATAAGATCATGACTTTATCTCACTGGGAAATTCTGTACGCGGATCTATGTACATAAAACGCAGAACAAGCATATAAATGACATCAATACAACTGCAGACGATGAAAATGAGAATATTTACACATCAGTACATTGTCAACCACATTGTCCAGTGTAGACAGGCCTGCTGGAGCCTTATCATTCAGCCTCATTGTGCTGCTGGACTCAGTAGCCTTATCATTCAGCCTCATTGTGCTGCTGGACTCACTAGTGATTATCATTCAGCCTTATTGTGCAGCTGGACTCACTAGTGATTATAATTCAGCCTCATTGTGCTGCTGGACTCACTAGTGATTATCATTCAGCCTTATTGTGCAACTGGACCCACTAGTGATTATAATTCAGCCTCATTGTGCTGCTGGACTCACTAGTGATTATCATTCAGCCTTATTGTACCCCTGGACTCACTAGTGATTATCATTCAGCCATATTGACACTGGACTCACTAGTGATTATCATTCAGCCTTATTGACACTGGACCCACTAGTGATTATCATTCAGCCTTATTGTGCTGCTGAACTCACTAGTGATTATCATTCATCCTTATTGTGCTGCTGAACTCACTAGTGATTATCATTCAGCCTTATTGTGCTGCTGGACTCACTAGTGATTATCATTCAGCCTTATTGTGCTGCTGGACTCACTAGTGATTATCATTCAGCCTTATTGTGCCTCTGGACCCACTAGTGATTATCATTCAGCCTTATTGTACCCCTGGACTCACTAGTGATTATCATTCAGCCTTATTGACACTGGACCCACTAGTGATTATCATTCAGCCTTATTGTGCCCCTGGACTCACTAGTGATTATCATTCAGCCTTATTGTACCCCTGGACTCACTAGTGATTATCATTCATCCTTATTGTGCCCCTGGACTCACTAGTGATTATCATTCAGCCTTATTGACACTGGACCCACTAGTGATTATCATTCAGCCTCATTGTGCTGCTGAACTCACTAGTGATTATCATTCAGCCTTATTGTACCCCTGGACTCACTAGTGATTATCATTCAGCCTTATTGTGCCCCTGGACTCACTAGTGATTATCATTCAGCCTCATTTTGCTGCTGGACTCACTAGTGATTATCATTCAGCCTTATTGTGCCCCTGGACTCACTAGTGATTATCATTCAGCCTCATTTTGCTGCTGGACTCACTAGTGATTATCATTCAGCCTTATTGTACCCCTGGACTCACTAGTGATTATCATTCAGCCTTATTGTGCCCCTGGACTCACTAGTGATTATCATTCAGCCTTATTGACACTGGACCCACTAGTGATTATCATTCAGCCTCATTGTGCCTCTGGACTCACTAGTGATTATCATTCAGCCTTATTGTGCTGCTGGACTCACTAGTGATTATCATTCAGCCTTATTGTGCCCCTGGACTCACTAGTGATTATCATTCAGCCTTATTGTACCCCTGGACTCACTAGTGATTATCATTCAGCCTTATTGTACCCCTGGACTCACTAGTGATTATCATTCAGCCTTACTGTGCCCCTGGACTCACTAGTGATTATCATTCAGCCTTATTGACACTGGACCCACTAGTGATTATCATTCAGCCTCATTGTGCTGCTGGACTCACTAGTGATTATCATTCAGCCTTATTGTACCCCTGGACTCACTAGTGATTATCATTCAGCCTTATTGTGCCCCTGGACTCACTAGTGATTATCAATCAGCCTTATTGTACCCCTGGACTCACTAGTGATTATCATTCAGCCTCATTGTGCCTCTGGACTCACTAGTGATTATCATTCAGCCTTATTGTGCTGCTGGACTCACTAGTGATTATCATTCAGCCTTATTGTACCCCTGGACTCACTAGTGATTATCATTCAGCCTTATTGTGCCCCTGGACTCACTAGTGATTATCAATCAGCCTTATTGTACCCCTGGACTCACTAGTGATTATCATTCAGCCTCATTGTGCTGCTGAACTCACTTGTGATTATCATTCAGCCTCATTGTGCTGCTGAACTCACTTGTGATTATCATTCAGCCTCATTGTGCTGCTGAACTCACTTGTGATTATCATTCAGCCTTATTGTGCTGCTGAACTCACTAGTGATTATCATTCAATCTCATTGACACTGGACCCACTAGTGATTATCATTCAGTCTCATTGACACTGGACTCACTAGTGATTATCATTCAGTCTCATTGACACTGGACCCACTAGTGATTATCATTCAGTCTCATTGACACTGGACTCACTAGTGATTATCATTCAGTCTCATTGACACTGGACTCACTAGTGATTATCATTCAGCCTTATTGTACCCCTGGACTCACTAGTGATTATCATTCAGCCTTATTGTGCCCCTGGACTCACTAGTGATTATCATTCAGCCTTATTGTGCCCCTGGACTCACTAGTGATTATCAATCAGCCTTATTGTACCCCTGGACTCACTAGTGATTATCATTCAGCCTTATTGTGCTGCTGAACTCACTAGTGATTATCATTCAGCCTTATTGTGCTGCTGAACTCACTAGTGATTATCATTCAGTCTCATTGACACTGGACCCACTAGTGATTATCATTCAGTCTCATTGACACTGGACTCACTAGTGATTATCATTCAGCCTCATTGACACTGGACTCACTAGTGATTATCATTCAGCCTCATTGTGCTGCTGGACTCACTAGTGATTATCATTCAGCCTCATTGTGCCCTGGACTCACTAGTGATTATCATTCAGCCTTATTGTGCCCCTGGACTCACTAGTGATTATCATTCAGCCTTATTGTGTGATTATCATTCCCTTGTGCTGCTGACTCACTAGTGATTATCATTCAGCCTTATTGTGCCCCTGGACTCACTAGTGATTATCAATCAGCCTTATTGTACCCCTGGACTCACTAGTGATTATCATTCAGCCTTATTGTGCTGCTGAACTCACTAGTGATTATCATTCAGCCTCATTGTGCTGCTGAACTCACTAGTGATTATCATTCAGTCTCATTGACACTGGGATAAGGGATTGTTTGTTTGTGTTCCAGTTATATCCTTCCCCAATTTTTCTAAAGTTATCTGCTAGGATTTCCCCTATCGGATTAAATGTTTTAAAACTGAAACATGAGATTCTGATCCTCTGTAGAGGGGTAAGGAATTGATCATCCAATCTCACCTTTTAATCAGGATTAAATGTGTTTTTTTGCGTTTTACAAAACTCAAAGACACTTTATTAGGATTAGTCGGCCGGTCAGATGGGTCCAGTCGGCCGGTCAGATGGGTCCAGTCGGCCGGTCAGATGGGTCCAGTCGGCCGGTCAGATGGGTCCAGTCGGCCAGCCAACCAGATGGGTCCAGTCGGCCGGTCAGATGGGTCCAGTCGGCCAGCCAACCAGATGGGTCCAGTCGGCCAGTCAACCAGATGGGTCCAGTCGGCCAGCCAACCAGATGGGTCCAGTCGGCCGGTCAGATGGGTCCAGTCGGCCAGCCAACCAGATGGGTCCAGTCGGCCAGCCAACCAGATGGGTCCAGTCGGCCGGTCAGATGGGTCCAGTCGGCCAGCCAACCAGATGGGTCCAGTCGGCCAGCCAACCAGATGGGTCCAGTCGGCCAGCCAACCAGATGGGTCCAGTCGGCCAGCCAACCAGATGGGTCCAGTCGGCCAGCCAACCAGATGGGTCCAGTCGGCCGGTCAGATGGGTCCAGTCGGCCAGCCAACCAGATGGGTCCAGTCGGACAGCCAACCAGATGGGTCCAGTCGGCCGGTCAGATGGGTCCAGTCGGCCAGCCAACCAGATGGGTCCAGTCGGCCAGCCAACCAGATGGGTCCAGTCGGCCAGCCAACCAGATGGGTCCAGTGAGCCGGTCAGATGGGTCCAGTCGGCCAGCCAACCAGATGGGTCCAGTCGGCCGGTCAGATGGGTCCAGTCGGCCGGTCAGATGGGTCCAGTCGGCCGGTCAGATGGGTCCAGTCGGCCAGCCAACCAGATGGGTCCAGTCGGCCGGTCAGATGGGTCCAGTCGGCCAGCCAACCAGATGGGTCCAGTCGGCCAGTCAACCAGATGGGTCCAGTCGGCCAGCCAACCAGATGGGTCCAGTCGGCCGGTCAGATGGGTCCAGTCGGCCAGCCAACCAGATGGGTCCAGTCGGCCAGCCAACCAGATGGGTCCAGTTGGCCGGTCAGATGGGTCCAGTCGGCCAGCCAACCAGATGGGTCCAGTCGGCCAGCCAACCAGATGGGTCCAGTCGGCCAGCCAACCAGATGGGTCCAGTCGGCGGGTCAGATGGGTCCAGTCGGCCAGCCAACCAGATGGGTCCAGTCGGCCAGCCAACCAGATGGGTCCAGTCGGACAGCCAACCAGATGGGTCCAGTCGGCCGGTCAGATGGGTCCAGTCGGCCAGCCAACCAGATGGGTCCAGTCGGCCAGCCAACCAGATGGGTCCAGTCGGCCAGCCAACCCGATGGGTCCAGTCGGACAGCCAACCAGATGGGTCCAGTCGGACAGCCAACCCGATGGGTCCAGTCGGACAGCCAACCCGATGGGTCCAGTCGGACAGCCAACCGGATGGGTCCAGTCGGCCAGCCAACCGGATGGGTCCAGTCGGCCAGCCAACCAGATGGGTCCAGTCGGACAGCCAACCAGATGGGTCCAGTCGGACAGCCAACCAGATGGGTCCAGTCGGACAGCCAACCCGATGGGTCCAGTCGGACAGCCAACCAGATGGGTCCAGTCGGACAGCCATCCCGATGGGTCCAGTCGGACGGCCAACCCGATGGGTCCAGTCGGACAGCCAACCAGATGGGTCCAGTCGGACAGCCAACCAGATGGGTCCAGTCGGCCAGCCAACCAGATGGGTCCAGTCGGACGGTCAGATACCAATATATTTCTATGGAGCTAAGGTGAGGTTTAGAAAACATTCTTAAATCTGAAAACCAAAGGTTCATTGTGTTAATTTGACTCCAGTATGTTTAGATATATGGTCAGGTATGTATAGATATAGATATATGGTCAGATATATATAGATATAGATATATGTCCCTGAACAACACCCAGGTATTAATACTCCACCACTACCTCTATGTCCCTGAACAACAACCAGGTATTAATACTCCTCTACTACCTCTATGTCCCTGAACAACACCCAGGTATTAATACTCCTCTACTACCTCTATGTCCCTGAACAACACCCAGGTATTAATACTCCTCTACTACCTCTATGTCCCTGAACAACACCCAGGTATTAATACTCCTCTACTACCTCTATGTCCCTGAACAACACCCAGGTATTAATACTCCTCTACTACCTCTATGTCCCTGAACAACACCCAGGTATTAATACTCCACCACTACCTGTATGTCTTGTCTCTGAACAACACCCAGGTATTAATACTCCACCACTACTTGTATGTCCCTGAACAACACCCAGGTATTAATACTCCACCACTACCTCTATGTCCCTGAACAACACCCAGGTATTAATACTCCTCTACTACCTCTATGTCCCTGAACAACACCCAGGTATTAATACTCCTCTACTACCTCTATGTCCCTGAACAACACCCAGGTATTAATACTCCTCTACTACCTCTATGTCCCTGAACAACACCCAGGTATTAATACTCCACCACTACCTGTATGTCTTGTCTCTGAACAACACCCAGGTATTAATACTCCACCACTACTTGTATGTCCCTGAACAACACCCAGGTATTAATACTCCTCTACTACCTCTATGTCCCTGAACAACACCCAGGTATTAATACTCCACCACTACCTGTATGTCCCTGAACAACACCCAGGTATTAATACTCCACCACTACCTCTATGTCCCTGAACAACACCCAGGTATTAATACTCCTCTACTACCTCTATGTCCCTGAACAACACCCAGGTATTAATACTCCTCTACTACCTCTATGTCCCTGAACAACACCCAGGTATTAATACTCCACCACTACCTCTATGTCCCTGAACAACACCCAGGTATTAATACTCCACCACTACCTCTATGTCCCTGAACAACACCCAGGTATTAATACTCCACCTACTACCTCTATGTCCCTGAACAACACCCAGGTCCCTGAACAACACCCAGGTATTAATACTCCACCACTACCTCTATGTCCCTGAACAACACCCAGGTATTAATACTCCACCACTACCTCTATGTCCCTGAACAACACCCAGGTATTAATACTCCACCACTACTTGTATGTCCCTGAACAACACCCAGGTATTAATACTCCTCTACTACTTCTATGTCCCTGAACAACACCCAGGTATTAATACTCCACCACTACCTGTATGTCTTGTCCCTGAACAACACCCAGGTATTAATACTCCACCACTACCTGTATGTCTTGTCTCTGAACAACACCCAGGTATTAATACTCCACCACTACTTGTATGTCCCTGAACAACACCCAGGTATTAATACTCCACCACTACCTCTATGTCTCTGAACAACACCCAGGTATTAATACTCCTCTACTACCTCTATGTCTCTGAACAACACCCAGGTATTAATACTCCACCACTACCTCTATGTCCCTGAACAACACCCAGGTATTAATACTCCTCTACTACCTCTATGTCTCTGAACAACACCCAGGTATTAATACTCCACCACTACCTCTATGTCTCTGAACAACACCCAGGTATTAATACTCCTCTACTACCTCTATGTCTCTGAACAACACCCAGGTATCAATACTCCACCACTACCTGTATATCTTGTCTAAATGTGAACAGGCTCTGTAGGATACAAATGTAAACAATGGAACTAATGCATCACATCCAAATATCACTTGATTATCTGTAGTGCTGGAGGAAAGACATGCAGATGAAACACACAGAGAAAACACACAGAGACAGAGTTTGAGAGTGTGTTCATTCAGACTGACGTACTCTACATTTTAAACAAACATACTAAATATTAAATTCATGGTTTTAAAATCATTTTGTTCTTGTGGCATAAAAAAACACACACATAAAAATAAAAAAAAATAGAAGTCAAATGTCGGAGCAGTGTGTGTGCTGAACTTTAGGTCAATGTGATTTGAAATCTCTTTCCACCTGGGGTACAGTGGTAAGGCTTATTGTCTGCATGTTGTCTCATGGTCTTTCCCTAACTGGGTAAATATCTTTCCACACTGGGAGCATTGAGAACATTTTATCAGGTTTGGATGATTTCATGTTCTCTCAGTCGCCTTAACCAGGTAAATATCTTTCCACACAAAGAGCATTGATGAGGCTTCTCTCCAGAATTGAGTTTCTTATGTATTTGCATGCTCCCAACCAGGATAAATCTCTTTCCACATTGAAAGCATTGCTAAGGCTTCTCTGCTGTGTGTGTCCTCTCGTGTCTTTTCAGATTCCCTAACTCTGAAAAACTCTTTCTGCACAGAGAGCAGTGGAAAGGCCTCTCTCCTGTGTGTGTCCTCTCATGTCTTTTCAGATGTCTTACCTGGGTAAAAACACTTTCACACTGGGAGCAGTGGTAGGGCTTCTCTCCGGTGTGCAGTCCCCTGTGTTTTTCCAGGCTACCTAACTCTGTAAAACTCTTTCCACAATGGAAGCATTGATGAGGCTTATCTCCTGTGTGTGTCCTCTCATGTCTTTTCAGGTCACCTAACCAGGTAAAACTCTTCCCACATTGAGAACATTGGTAAATCTTCTCTCCGGTGTGTATTCTTTCATGCTCCTTTAGGTTCCATAACCACCTAAAACTCTTTCCACACTGGGTGCAGTGGTAAGCCTTCTCCCCTGTGTGCATTCTCTTATGCGTTTTCAGGTTCCATAACCGGGTAAAATTCTTTCCACACTGAGAGCAGTGGAAAGGTTTGTCTCCTGTGTGAATTTTTTTATGTTCATTCAGGCTCCCTAAACGGGTAAAATTCTTCCCACACTGTGAGCAGTGGAAAGGTTTCTCTCCTGTGTGTGTTCTCTCATGTTCTGTCTTGTGTTCTGAACGGGTGAAATTCTTTCCACATTGGGAGCATTGAAAAGGTTTCTCTTCTGTGTGTGTTCTCTCATGTTCTTTCTGGTGTTCTAATCGAGTAAAAGTCTTCCCACACTGGGAGCAGCGATGAGGTTTATCTCCTATGTGTGTCATCTCATGTCTTTTCAGGTGCCCTAACCGTTTAAAACTCTGTTCGCACAGGGAGCAATTGTAAGGCTTCTCCTCTGTGTGCAATTTGTTATGTTCTTTCAGGTTCACTAACTGGTTAAATTGCTTTCCACAGTGGGAGCAGTGATGAGGCTTCTCTCCTGTGTGTGTTTTTTCATGTCGTTTCAGGCTGTCTAACCGGGTGAAACTATTTCCACACAGAGAGCAGTGGAGTCGTCTTGTAGGTTTGGACGTCTCTGGCTCTGGTTCCTCTGAGTTGGGTCTCTCTCCTGCCAAAGACAGATTATTTAGTTTAACAGTGAGATCAGGGTCTGTTCAATAGAAATGAAACAGAAGCAAGTGGTCTGAAATGGGGAGCGACGAAACAGGGAGGGTTTTTGTCTTCTGTTTGCAACACCTTTTGCTACAGAAACTTCCACACGATAAGAGGTAGATTCCACCCCAAGATAATATTTTTGTTATCTCGTATTCTCTTTCTGAGACACTCAGGATGAAAGTGGCCATTTTAGGCCCTTTTCAGACCTCTACCTGCCTCCTGTCAGACCCCATGACCTTTGACCCCTACATGATACAGACATCATCTAGTCATTATACTGTATGACCCCATGACCTCTGAACCCTACATGATACAGACATCATCTAGTTGTTATTTAGTCGTAATTTGTTCCTAAAAAGACGTATTTGGGTGTTTTTGGAGCCGTTGTCCATGTTAGTTCAGAACCCCCCTACTGCACAACAAGGAGGAGGAAATGAATGGATGGTAGAGGAGGGCATTTGAAATTATTTCACTATTGGACTAATATCCAGATTTCTTTCACATGGAGCCTCACTTTAAAGCTGCAGTGTGAAGAAGCTAGCGAGGCTAAATGGGGCTATTTTGCTGCCTTACCTGTCCATGTCTCCAACAACTCCATTCAGATTAAACAGCAGCCTACCTGTTGGTTGATAATTGTAGCCCGACTCTTTGTCATTTAACCAACTCCATTCAGATTAAACAGCAGCCTACCTGTTGGTTGATAATTGTAGCCCAACTCTTTGTCATTTAACCAACTTCATTCCGTAACTGTAATTCACATGGAGTCTCTGACTGTAGAGCTGCTTTGATTGGCTGACAAGAAGAAGCTACACGTATGAAAAGTGTGTCGGCTGCCGGTATGTATATTTCACAGGGTCATGAAACTGTCGTGGTCTATCCTTGTATCCTTGCATGGAGAAATGCCACAGAGGATTTAAGGTTATTTCATGTAAAGAATATTCAACTAACTGTGTCCATCCCTAATCAATTAATCAATGGTTGGGGTAATTAATCAATGGTTGGGGTAATTCATCAATGGTTGGGGTAATTCATCAATGGTTGGGGTAATTCATCAATGGTTGGGGTAATTAATCAATGGTTGGGGTAATTCATCAATGGTTGGGGTAATTCATCAATGGTTGGGGTAATTCATCAATGGTTGGGGTAATTAATCAATGGTTGGGGTAATTAATCAATGGTTGGGGTAATTCATCAATGGTTGGGGTAATTCATCAATGGTTGGGGTAATTAATCAATGGTTGGGGTAATTAATCAATGGTTGGGGTAATTCATCAATGGTTGGGGTAATTCATCAATGGTTGGGGTAATTCATCAATGGTTGGGGTAATTAATCAATGTTTGGGGTAATTAATCAATGTTTGGGGTAATTAATCAATGGTTGGGGTAATTAATCAATGTTTGGGGTAATTAATCAATGTTTGGGGTAATTAATCAATGGTTGGGGTAATTAATCAATGGTTGGGGTAATTAATCAATGTTTGGGGTAATTAATCAATGGTTGGGGTAATTAATCAAGAACAAGTGAAATCGCAAAAACAAGTGTCTGGACTCTTCTTCTTCATTTTGTTGTATATATACATTTCTTTAAAGGCACATTTCTCCTTTAAAATGGATGTGAACATTTGAAAGCACAATCTCTGGGACACCAATCACACAGTTTAATTAAACGCCGAACACTGTTCTCTCGTACTGAACGCACCCCTGAATAACATATTCAAGTGTAAACCGTCAGTAGAATGACTCTTATTAAAAATGATACATTAGTAGAACAACTGCAGAGTTGGTGCTCCTGTTTTTGAGATGTACTCACTGGTGTTAATCAGATCTCCAGTCTCCTCTTCGTCTTTCACTCCAAAAGGACCTTCCCTCTTCTTTCACTATGAAATCCTCATCTTCTTCTTTCAATGTGACAGCCTCCTCTTCCTCTCTAAAAGGTTCTTCTTTCACTATAACAGCCTCCTCTTCCTCCCTTTTTTCATTCTGAATGATTATTTCTCCTCCTCTACCACTGTAACAGCCTCTGTGATTCTGTGATATTGTGGCATCGGGATCAGAATGATCCTATCAGACTATTTTCTGGAGGGGAAAAAAAGTAGTAGAACCTCTGCTGTCCTTTCTTATGGATCAGCTCTGTGTATCCCCCCCACTGTGTTGATACTCCTCCTCCACCGCCCCCCCCACTGTAGCTAGTAGTCAGGTGTTAATACTCCCCCCCCCACTGTAGCTAGTAGTCAGGTGTTAATACCCCCCACTGTAGCTAGTAGTCAGGTGTTAATACCCCCCCCACTGTAGCTAGTAGTCAGGTGTTAATACTCCCCCACTGTAGCGGTGGTCAGGTGTTAATACTCCCCCTCCCACTGTAGCTAGTAGTCAGGTGTTAATACCCCCCCCACTGTAGCTAGTAGTCAGGTGTTAATACCCCCCCCACTGTAGCTAGTAGTCAGGTGTTAATACTGTTAATACCCCCCCACTGTAGCTAGTAGTCAGGTGTTAATACTCCCCCCCACTGTAGCTAGTGGTCAGGTGTTAATACCCCCCCCACTGTAGCTAGTAGTCAGGTGTTAATACCCCCTCCACACTGTAGCTAGTAGTCAGGTGTTAATGTAGCTAGTAGTCAGGTGTTAATACTCCTCCCCCCCCCCCCACTGTAGCCAGGTGTTAATACCCCACTGTAGCTAGTAGTCAGGTGTTAATACTCCCCCCCCCCCACTGTAGCTAGTAGTCAGATGTTAATACTCCTCCTCCACCCCCCCACTGTACCTAGTAGTCAGGTGTTAATACTCCTCCTCCACCCCCCCACTGTAGCTAGTAGTCAGGTGTTAATACTCCTCCTCCACCCCCCACCCCCACTGTAGCTAGTAGTCAGGTGTTAATACTCCTGCACCACATGCAGATGAAACACACACAGAGACAGTCTGAGAGAGTGTTCATTCAAACTGACGGTTTATTCTACATTTAAAACAGACAAAGTATTCAATTCATGTGTATATATAAAAAAAAAAAACATTTCTATGTTTTATTACATTCTGTATTATTGAGTTAATGTGGCATATATAAAAAACTAATTTAATATATAGAATACAAATGTCAGAGCAGTGTGTGTGCTCTTGTGAACTTCAGGTCCATGTGATATGATATCGCTCTACATCCTGGGAGCAGCGGTAAGGCTTTTTGTCTGCATGTTCCCTCGTGGTCTTTCCCTAACTGGGTAAATCTCTCTCCACCTGGGGTACAGTGGTAAGGCTTTCTTGTCTGCGTGTTCCCTCATGCCCGGGTGAATCTCTTTCCACAGTGGGAGCATTGCTAAGGCTTCTCTCATGTGTGTGTCTTCTTATGTCTCTTCAGATCACCTAACCAGGTAAAACTCTTTCCACATTGAGAACATTTGTATATCTTCTCTCCAGTGTGTATTCTTTCATGCTCCTTTAGGTTCCACAACCGGGCAAAATTCTTTCCACACTGGGAGCAGTGGAAAGGTTTCTCTCCTGTGTGAATTTTCTTATGTTCATTCAGGCTTGCTAACCAGGTAAAATTCTTTCCACACAGGGAACAATGGAAAGGTTTCTCCCCTGTGTGAATTCTCTTATGCTCATTCAGGCTCCCTAACCGGGTAAAATTATTGCCGCACTGGGAGCAGTGGAAAGGTTTCTCTCCTGTGTGTGTTCTCTCGTGTTTTTTCTGGTGTTCTAATCGGGTAAAACTCTTCCCACAATGGGAGCAGTGATGAGGCTTATCTCCTATGTGTGTTCTCTCGTGTCTTTTCAGATTCATTAACTGGCTAAAACTCTTTCCACAGAGGGAGCAGTGGTGTGGTCTTGCTGGTTTGGACGTCTCTGGCTCTGGTTCCTCTGTGTCTGGCCTCTCTCCTGTCAAAAACAGATTATTTAGTATAACAAAGAGATCAGGCAGGGTCATGTTCAATATAAATTAAACTGTAGCAAATGGACCGAAACTGGGAGGGACAAAATGGGCAGGGTTGTTGTCTTCTGTTGCAAAACCTTCTGCAACTGTGTGGACTAACGAATATGACCCTGAATGAAACTTCCACACCAGCAAAATACATGATTTACCTTTTTCATTTCTATTGGGCATTAAATAATAACCACCATCTTTTTCTAGGCAATAGTATGATAAAATCATTTGACCTATATTATTTAATAAAATACAATTATGATTTATTTTTAAACATTTGTCTAGGATGATGGGAGGTCCTCCATCTTCACCCTGGTGTGTTATTCCTCTTCACATGTGCATCCTTTAAGTGTGTTTCATTGGTCTGTAATCTGGTCTGTTTCATGTGCATCCTTTAAGTGTGTTTCATTGGTCTGTAATCTGGTCTGTTTCATGTGCATCCTTTAAGTGTGTTTCATTGGTCTGTAATCTGGTCTGTTTCATGTGCATCCTTTAAGTGTGTTTCATTGGTCTGTAATCTGGTCTGTTTCATGTGCATCCTTTATTAAGTGTGTTTCATTGGTCTGTAATCTGGTCTGTTTTGGACAGGTTCCATTGACTTTTGGTTAATATGTGATGTTCATTTTGTCAAGCTATTTACAAAAGGGTCCAGTTTCAGGCAAATTGATACTTAATTTTTTCCATGTCGTGGATGTTGTTGGTCCAGTCCAGGAGGTATTGGAGGTGATGGATGTTGTTGGTCCAGTCCAGGAGGTATTGGAGGTGATGGATGTTGTTGGTCCAGTCCAGGAGGTATCTGGAGGTGATGGATGTTGTTGATCCAGTCCAGGAGGTATTGGAGGTGATGGATCCTTTAGTCTGTTGGTCCAGTCCAGGAGGTATTGGGTGATGGATGTTGTTGATCCAGTCCAGGAGGTATTGGAGGTGATGGATGTTGTTGATCCAGTCCAGGAGGTATTGGAGGTGATGGATGTTGTTGGTCCAGTCCAGGAGGTATTGGAGGTGATGGATGTTGTTGGTCCAGTCCAGGAGGTATTGGAGGTGATGGATGTTGTTGGTCCAGTCCAGGAGGTATTGGAGGTGATGGATGTTGTTGGTCCAGTCCAGGAGGTATTGGAGGTGATGGATGTTGTTGGTCCAGTCCAGGAGGTGATGATGGATGTTGTTGGTCCAGTCCAGGAGGTATTGGAGGTGATGGATGTTGTTGGTCCAGTCCAGGAGGTATTGGAGGTGATGGATGTTGTTGGTCCAGTCCAGGAGGTATTGGAGGTGATGGATGTGTTGGTCCAGTCCAGGAGGTATTGGAGGTGATGGATGTTGTTGGTACAGTCCAGGAGGTATTGGAGGTGATGGATGTTGTTGGTCCAGTCCAGGAGGTATTGGAGGTGATGGATGTTGTTGGTCCAGTCCAGGAGGTATTGGAGGTGATGGATGTTGTTGGTCCAGTCCAGGAGGTATTGGAGGTGATGGATGTTGTTGGTCCAGTCCAGGAGGTGATGAATGTTGTTGGTCCAGTCCAGGAGGTATTGGAGGTGATGGATGTTGTTGGTCCAGTCCAGGAGGTATTGGAGGTGATGGATGTTGTTGGTCCAGTCCAGGAGGTATTGGAGGTGATGGATGTTGTTGGTCCAGTCCAGGAGGTATTGGAGGTGATGGATGTTGTTGGTCCAGTCCAGGAGGTATTGGAGGTGATGGATGTTGTTGGTCCAGTCCAGGAGGTGATGGATGTTGTTGGTCCAGTCCAGGAGGTATTGGAGGTGATGGATGTTGTTGGTCCAGTCCAGGAGGTATTGGAGGTGATGGATGTTGTTGGTCCAGTCCAGGAGGTATTGGAGGTGATGGATGTTGTTGGTCCAGTCCAGGAGGTATTGGAGGTGATGGATGTTGTTGGTCCAGTCCAGGAGGTATTGGAGGTGATGGATGTTGTTGGTCCAGTCCAGGAGGTTTTGGAGGTGATGGATGTTGTTGGTCCAGTCCAGGAGGTATTGGAGGTGATGGAGGTTGTTGGTCCAGTCCAGGAGGTATTGGAGGTGATGGATGTTGTTGGTCCAGTCCAGGAGGTATTGGAGGTGATGGATGTTGTTGGTGATATCGGTCCAGTCCAGGAGGTATTGGAGGTGATGAATGTTGTTGGTCCAGTCCAGGAGGTATTGGAGGTGATGGATGTTGTTTGTCCAGTCCAGGAGGTATTGGAGGTGATGGATGTTGTTGGTCCAGTCCAGGAGGTATTGGAGGTGATGGATGTTGTTGGTCCAGTCCAGGAGGTATTGGAGGTGATGGATGTTGTTGGTCCAGTCCAGGAGGTATTGGAGGTGATGGATGTTGTTGGTCCAGTCCAGGAGGTATTGGAGGTGATGGATGTTGTTGGTCCAGTCCAGGAGGTATTGGAGGTGATGGATGTTGTTGGTCCAGTCCAGGAGGTATTGGAGGTGATGGATGTTGTTGGTCCAGTCCAGGAGGTATTGGAGGTGATGGATGTTGTTGTGTCCAGGAGGTGGAGGTGATGGATGTTGTTGGTCCAGTCCAGGAGGTATTGGAGGTGATGGATGTTGTTGGTCCAGTCCAGGAGGTATTGGAGGTGATGGATGTTGTTGGTCCAGTCCAGGAGGTATTGGAGGTGATGGATGTTGTTGGTCCAGTCCAGGAGGTATTGGAGGTGATGGATGTTGTTGGTCCAGTCCAGGAGGTATTGGAGGTGATGGATGTTGTTGGTCCAGTCCAGGAGGTATTGGAGGTGATGGATGTTGTTGGTCCAGTCCAGGAGGTATTGGATGTTGTTGGTCCAGTCCAGGAGGTATTGGAGGTGATGGATGTTGTTGGTCCAGTCCAGGAGGTATTGGAGGTGATGGATGTTGTTGGTCCAGTCCAGGAGGTGATGAATGTTGTTGGTGATGTCCAGGAGGTATTGGAGGTGATGGATGTTGTTGGTCCAGTCCAGGAGGTATTGGAGGTGATGGATGTTGTTGGTCCAGTCCAGGAGGTATTGGAGGTGATGGATGTTGTTGGTCCAGTCCAGGAGGTATTGGAGGTGATGGATGTTGTTGGTCCAGTCCAGGAGGTATTGGAGGTGATGGATGTTGTTGGTCCAGTCCAGGAGGTGATGGATGTTGTTGGTCCAGTCCAGGAGGTATTGGAGGTGATGGATGTTGTTGGTCCAGTCCAGGAGGTATTGGAGGTGATGGATGTTGTTGGTCCAGTCCAGGAGGTATTGGAGGTGATGGATGTTGTCGGTCCAGTCCAGGAGGTATTGGAGGTGATGGATGTTGTTGGTCCAGTCCAGGAGGTGTTGGAGGTGATGGATGTTGTCGGTCCAGTCCAGGAGGTATTGGAGGTGATGGATGTTGTTGGTCCAGTCCAGGAGGTATTGGAGGTGATGGATGTTGTTGGTCCAGTCCAGGAGGTATTGGAGGTGATGGATGTTGTTGGTCCAGTCCAGGAGGTATTGGAGGTGATGGTTGTTGTTGGATCCAGTCCAGGAGGTATTGGAGGTGATGGATGTTGTTGGTCCAGTCCAGGAGGTATTGGAGGTGATGGATGTTGTTGGTCCAGTCCAGGAGGTATTGGAGGTGATGGATGTTGTTGGTCCAGTCCAGGAGGTATTGGAGGTGATGGATGTTGTTGGTCCAGTCCAGGAGGTATTGGAGGTGATGGATGTTGTTGGTCCAGTCCAGGAGGTATTGGAGGTGATGGATGTTGTTGGTCCAGTCCAGGAGGTATTGGAGGTGATGGATGTTGTTGGTCCAGTCCAGGAGGTATTGGAGGTGATGGATGTTGTTGGTCCAGTCCAGGAGGTATTGGAGGTGATGGATGTTGTTGGTCCAGTCCAGGAGGTATTGGAGGTGATGATGATGTTGTTGGTCCAGTCCAGGAGGTATTGGAGGTGATGGATGTTGTTGGTCCAGTCCAGGAGGTATTGGAGGTGATGGATGTTGTTGGTCCAGTCCAGGAGGTATTGGAGGTGATGGATGTTGTTGGTCCAGTCCAGGAGGTATTGGAGGTGATGGATGTTGTTGGTCCAGTCCAGGAGGTATTGGAGGTGATGGATGTTGTTGGTCCAGTCCAGGAGGTATTGGAGGTGATGGATGTTGTTTGTCCAGTCCAGGAGGTATTGGAGGTGATGGATGTTGTTGGTCCAGTCCAGGAGGTATTGGAGGTGATGGATGTTGTTGGTCCAGTCCAGGAGGTATTGGAGGTGATGGATGTTGTTGGTCCAGTCCAGGAGGTATTGGAGGTGATGGATGTTGTTGGTCCAGTCCAGGAGGTATTGGAGGTGATGGATGTTGTTGGTCCAGTCCAGGAGGTATTGGAGGTGATGGATGTTGTTGGTCCAGTCCAGGAGGTATTGGAGGTGATGGATGTTGTTGGTCCAGTCCAGGAGGTATTGGAGGTGATGGATGTTGTTGGTCCAGTCCAGGAGGTATTGGAGGTGATGGATGTTGTTGGTCCAGTCCAGGAGGTATTGGAGGTGATGGATGTTGTTGGTCCAGTCCAGGAGGTATTGGAGGTGATGGATGTTGTTGGTCCAGTCCAGGAGGTATTGGAGGTGATGGATGTTGTTGGTCCAGTCCAGGAGGTATTGGAGGTGATGGATGTTGTTGGTCCAGTCCAGGAGGTATTGGAGGTGATGGATGTTGTTGGTCCAGTCCAGGAGGTATTGGAGGTGATGGATGTTGTTGGTCCAGTCCAGGAGGTATTGGAGGTGATGGATGTTGTTGGTCCAGTCCAGGAGGTATTGGAGGTGATGGATGTTGTTGGTCCAGTCCAGGAGGTATTGGAGGTGATGGATGTTGTTGGTCCAGTCCAGGAGGTATTGGAGGTGATGGATGTTGTTGGTCCAGTCCAGGAGGTATTGGAGGTGATGGATGTTGTTGGTCCAGTCCAGGAGGTATTGGAGGTGATGGATGTTGTTGGTCCAGTCCAGGAGGTATTGGAGGTGATGGATGTTGTTGGTCCAGTCCAGGAGGTATTGGAGGTGATGGATGTTGTTGGTCCAGTCCAGGAGGTATTGGAGGTGATGGATGTTGTTGGTCCAGTCCAGGAGGTATTGGAGGTGATGGATGTTGTTGGTCCAGTCCAGGAGGTATTGGAGGTGATGGATGTTGTTGGTCCAGTCCAGGAGGTATTGGAGGTGAGGTATTGGGTGATGGATGTTGTTGGTCCAGTCCAGGAGGTATTGGAGGTGATGGATGTTGTTGGTCCAGTCCAGGAGGTATTGGAGGTGATGGATGTTGTTGGTCCAGTCCAGGAGGTATTGGAGGTGATGGATGTTGTTGGTCCAGTCCAGGAGGTATTGGAGGTGATGGATGTTGTTGGTCCAGTCCAGGAGGTATTGGAGGTGATGGATGTTGTTGGTCCAGTCCAGGAGGTATTGGAGGTGATGGATGTTGTTGGTCCAGTCCAGGAGGTATTGGAGGTGATGGATGTTGTTGGTCCAGTCCAGGAGGTATTGGAGGTGATGGATGTTGTTGGTCCAGTCCAGGAGGTGATGAATGTTGTTGGTCCAGTCCAGGAGGTATTGGAGGTGATGGATGTTGTTGGTCCAGTCCAGGAGGTATTGGAGGTGATGGATGTTGTTGGTCCAGTCCAGGAGGTATTGGAGGTGATGGATGTTGTTGGTCCAGTCCAGGAGGTGATGGATGTTGTTGGTCCAGTCCAGGAGGTATTGGAGGTGATGGATGTTGTTGGTCCAGTCCAGGAGGTATTGGAGGTGATGGATGTTGTTGGTCCAGTCCAGGAGGTATTGGAGGTGATGGATGTTGTTGGTCCAGTCCAGGAGGTATTGGAGGTGATGGATGTTGTTGGTCCAGTCCAGGAGGTATTGGAGGTGATGGATGTTGTTGGTCCAGTCCAGGAGGTATTGGAGGTGATGGATGTTGTTGGTCCAGTCCAGGAGGTATTGGAGGTGATGGATGTTGTTGGTCCAGTCCAGGAGGTATTGGAGGTGATGGATGTTGTCGGTCCAGTCCAGGAGGTATTGGAGGTGATGGATGTTGTCGGTCCAGTCCAGGAGGTATTGGAGGTGATGGATGTTGTTGGTCCAGTCCAGGAGGTATTGGAGGTGATGGATGTTGTTGGTCCAGTCCAGGAGGTATTGGAGGTGATGGATGTTGTTGGTCCAGTCCAGGAGGTATTGGAGGTGATGGATGTTGTTGGTCCAGTCCAGGAGGTATTGGAGGTGATGGATGTTGTTGGTCCAGTCCAGGAGGTATTGGAGGTGATGGATGTTGTTGGTCCAGTCCAGGAGGTATTGGAGGTGATGGATGTTGTTGGTCCAGTCCAGGAGGTATTGGAGGTGATGGATGTTGTTGGTCCAGTCCAGGAGGTATTGGAGGTGATGGATGTTGTTGGTCCAGTCCAGGAGGTATTGGAGGTGATGGATGTTGTTGGTCCAGTCCAGGAGGTATTGGAGGTGATGGATGTTGTTGGTCCAGTCCAGGAGGTATTGGAGGTGATGGATGTTGTTGGTCCAGTCCAGGAGGTATTGGAGGTGATGGATGTTGTTGGTCCAGTCCAGGAGGTATTGGAGGTGATGGATGTTGTTGGTCCAGTCCAGGAGGTATTGGAGGTGATGGATGTTGTTGGTCCAGTCCAGGAGGTATTGGAGGTGATGGATGTTGTTGGTCCAGTCCAGGAGGTATTGGAGGTGATGGATGTTGTTGGTCCAGTCCAGGAGGTATTGGAGGTGATGGATGTTGTTGGTCCAGTCCAGGAGGTATTGGAGGTGATGGATGTTGTTGGTCCAGTCCAGGAGGTATTGGAGGTGATGGATGTTGTTGGTCCAGTCCAGGAGGTATTGGAGGTGATGGATGTTGTTGGTCCAGTCCAGGAGGTGATGGAGGTGATGGATGTTGTTGGTCCAGTCCAGGAGGTATTGGAGGTGATGGATGTTGTTGGTCCAGTCCAGGAGGTGATGGAGGTGATGGATGTTGTTGGTCCAGTCCAGGAGGTATTGGAGGTGATGGATGTTGTTGGTCCAGTCCAGGAGGTATTGGAGGTGATGGATGTTGTTGGTCCAGTCCAGGAGGTATTGGAGGTGATGGATGTTGTTGGTCCAGTCCAGGAGGTATTGGAGGTGATGGATGTTGTTGGTCCAGTCCAGGAGGTATTGGAGGTGATGGATGTTGTTGGTCCAGTCCAGGAGGTATTGGAGGTGATGGATGTTGTTGGTCCAGTCCAGGAGGTATTGGAGGTGATGGATGTTGTTGGTCCAGTCCAGGAGGTGATGGAGGTGATGGATGTTGTTGGTCCAGTCCAGGAGGTATTGGAGGTGATGGATGTTGTTGGTCCAGTCCAGGAGGTATTGGAGGTGATGGATGTTGTTGGTCCAGTCCAGGAGGTATTGGAGGTGATGGATGTTGTTGGTCCAGTCCAGGAGGTATTGGAGGTGATGGATGTTGTTGGTCCAGTCCAGGAGGTATTGGAGGTGATGGATGTTGTTGGTCCAGTCCAGGAGGTATTGGAGGTGATGGATGTTGTTGGTCCAGTCCAGGAGGTATTGGAGGTGATGAATGTTGTTGGTCATTTTTTCATTATGGGATATTGTGATGGAAAACCTAATTTAATCCATTTTAGAATAAGGCTGTAACGTAACAAAATTTGGAAAAAGTTGGGGCGTCTGAATATTTTCCGAATGCTGTCCTCTCCAAATGTAGCTGTATTTTATTGGTTGGAATTGTTTTAAGATGGCCAGACTGTGGATTATTTAGCTGTTTGATGTTTAATTCTAGGACCCCTTTAGGTATAAATATATATATATATATATATATATATAATACCAGTCAAAAGTTTGGACACTTCAAAACCTTATTCCTTAAGGTTATAAACTTGTAGCAGGGCTGGGCGATAAATCAATATCAATAAAATGTCATTACTTCCCTCAATAACGATATAAAAACATTTAGATAATTATTCTAGATCCACATTATGGGAACATGTAGGTACAGCAGGTCATTTCACCTCTGTGACGCAGCAGAAACGTGCGGAGAAGTGACAATATGCACATGGAGAATGAACACCACTTAGCACTGAGTGGAGGAGGAGCCATGGAGAAGTATACGCCCACAAAAAAAAAACACTTATAGCACCGAGTGGAGGAGGAGCCATGGAGAAGTTTACGCCCACTAAAAAAAACACTTAGCACCGAGTGGAGGAGGAGCCACTATTAACCACAAATAATTTGTGATGTAGGTGAAAACGGTGGCAGTGGAGAAGGAGCAGTTTCCAACTAAGAAATGATTGATTTAAAAAAAAAACGGTTAAACTGTTTCAATTATTTGGACGTGGTTTGGCTTTTTGAAGTCCGACAAAGAGCAGAGCATTGTGCCGTAGAAAGGTGGCTACGAAGTCTGGTAGTACGACAAACCTTTTTCACCATCTGAAACAAAATCACTCTTTGGAACATGCAGGGAGTTTGAGTTTGTTCCACGGTGTTGATAAACGCCCCTCAAGCACCAGACAATCTAGAGACGTTCGCCCGAAGCAGTCAACACTGACAGCGTTTATGCCCTGCGAGCAAACATAAAAAAGACACAAAAGACATCACACATGCTATTGTGCATTACATTGCTAAAGACATGCTACCAATTAGCACAGTCGAAAAGGGAGGTTTCAAGACGCTTACCAATTGAATTGACCCCAGGTACGTGCTCCCCAGGTACGTGCTCCCCAGGTACGTGCTCCCCAGGTACGTGCTCCCCAGGTACGTGCTCCCCAGGTACGTGCTCCCCAGGTACGTGCTCCCCAGGTACGTGCTCCCCAGGTACGTGCTCCCCTGGCTGCAAACATTTCTCTCACACCGCACTGCGTAAACTCTACGCCGAGGGAAAATGTTGAGGAACTGCTCAAGACAGATTTGACATATTTTTGTTACTAAAACCGATCTGTGGTCTAGTTGCACGCCAGAGTCTTGTATTAGCCTCACTACCCACTATACTGACAAAGACTGGAATCTACCCACTATACTGACAAAGACTGGAATCTACCCACTATACTGACAAAGAGCGGAATCTACCCACTATACTGACAAAGACTGGAATCTACCCACTATACTGACAAAGAGCGGAATCTACCCACTATACTGACAAAGACTGGAATCTACCCACTATACTGACAAAGAGCGGAATCTACCCACTATACTGACAAAGACTGGAATCTACCCACTATACTGACAAAGAGCGGAATCTACCCACTATACTGACAAAGACTGGAATCTACCCACTATACTGACAAAGAGCGGAATCTACCCACTATACTGACAAAGACTGGAATCTACCCACTATACTGACAAAGAGCGGAATCTACCCACTATACTGACAAAGACTGGAATCTACCCACTATACTGACAAAGACTGGAATCTACCCACTATACTGACAAAGAGCGGAATCTACCCACTATACTGACAAAGACTGGAATCTACCCACTATACTGACAAAAAGCGGAATCTACCCACTATACTGACAAAGACTGGAATCTACCCACTATACTGACAAAGACTGGAATCTACCCACTATACTGACAAAGAGCGGAATCTACCCACTATACTGACAAAGACTGGAATCTACCCACTATACTGACAAAGAGCGGAATTGTGATGAACTGTTTATTACAATCTCTTGTTTTCTCTTAGCGAGATAGAAAGGGGTAGAGACCAAACGGATGGATCGATGCAGTTGAAGTGTGTAAGAAAGTGTCAGCGTAGCCTGGTGGTTAGAGCGTTGGACTAGTAAACGGAAGGTTGCACGTTCAAACCCCTGAGTTGACAAGGTACGGTTATAAACAACTACCCCGACTGTGATGTACCATTAGGCTAACAGTTATAAACAACTACCCCAACGTACCATTAGGCTAGCTGTTATAAACAACTACCGACTGTGATGTACCATTAGGCTAATAGTTATAAACAACTACCCCGACTGTGATGTACCATTAGGCTAATAGTTATAAACAACTACCCCAACGTACCATTAGGCTAACTGTTATAAACAACTACCGACTGTGATGTACCATTAGGCTAACAGTTATAAACAACTACCCCAACGTGAACCATTAGGCTAACTGTTATAAACAACTACCCCGACTGCGATGTACCATTAGGCTAACAGTTATAAACAACTACCCCAACTGTGATGTACCATTAGGCTAACAGTTATAAACAACTACCCCAACTGTGATGTACCATTAGGCTAATAGTTATAAACAACTACCCCAACTTCAACTGTGATGTACCATTAGGCTAACAGTTATAAACAACTACCCCGACTGTGATGTACCATTAGGCTAACAGTTATAAACAACTACCCCAACTGTGATGTACCATTAGCCTAACAGTTATAAACAACTACCCCAACTTCAACTGTGATGTACCATTAGGCTAACAGTTATAAACAACTACCCCAACTTCAACTGTGATGTACCATTAGGCTAATAGTTATAAACAACTACCCCAACTTCAACTGTGATGTACCATTAGGCTAACAGTTATAAACAACTACACCGACTGTGGTGTACCATTAGGCTAACAGTTATAAACAACTACCCCAACTGTGATGTACCATTAGGCTAATAGTTATAAACAACTACCCCAACTTCAACTGTGATGTACCATTAGGCTAACAGTTATAAACAACTACACCGACTGTGATGTACCATTAGGCTAATAGTTATAAACAACTACCCCAACTGTGATGTACCATTAGGCTAATAGTTATAAACAACTACCCCAACTTCAACTGTGATGTACCATTAGGCTAATAGTTATAAACAACTACCCCAACTTCAACTGTGATGTACCATTAGGCTAATAGTTATAAACAACTACCCCAACTGTGATGTACCATTAGGCTAATAGTTATAAACAACTACCCCAACTGTGATGTACCATTAGGCTAACTGTTATAAACAACTAACCCAACTGTGATGTACCATTAGGCTAACAGTTATAAACAACTACACCGACTGTGATGTACCATTAGGCTAATAGTTATAAACAACTACCCCAACTGTGATGTACCATTAGGCTAACAGTTATAAACAACTACCCTGACTGTGATGTACCATTAGGTTATAAACAACTACCCCAACTGTGATGTACCATTAGGCTAACTGTTATAAACAACTAACCCAACTGTGATGTACCATTAGGCTAACAGTTATAAACAACTACACCGACTGTGATGTACCATTAGGCTAACAGTTATAAACAACTACCCCAACTGTGATGTACCATTAGGTTATAAACAACTACCCCAACTGTGATGTACCATTAGGCTAACTGTTATAAACAACTAACCCAACTGTGATGTACCATTAGGCTAACAGTTATAAACAACTACACCGACTGTGATGTACCATTAGGCTAACAGTTATAAACAACTACCCCAACTGTGATGTACCATTAGGCTAACAGTTATAAACAACTACCCCAACTGTGATGTACCATTAGGCTAACTGTTATAAACAACTAACCCAACTGTGATGTACCATTAGGCTAACAGTTATAAACAACTACACCGACTGTGATGTACCATTAGGCTAATAGTTATAAACAACTACCCCAACTGTGATGTACCATTAGGCTAATAGTTATAAACAACTACCCCAACTGTGATGTACCATTAGGCTAACAGTTATAAACAACTACCCCAACTGTGATGTACCATTAGGCTAATAGTTATAAACAACTACCCCGACTGTGATGTACCATTAGGTTATAAACAACTACCCCAACTGTGATGTACCATTAGGCTAACAGTTATAAACAACTACCCCGACTGTGATGTACCACTAGTCTAACAGTTAGGCTAACAGTTATAAACAACTACCCCAACTGTGATGTACCATTAGGCTAACAGTTATAAACAACTACCCCGACTGTGACGTACCATTAGGCTAACAGTTATAAACAACTACCCCGACTGTGATGTACCATTAGGCTAACAGTTATAAACAACTACCCCGACTGTGATGTACCATTAGGCTAACAGTTATAAACAACTACCCCAACTGTGATGTACCATTAGGCTAACAGTTATAAACAACTACCCCGACTGTGATGTACCACTAGGCTAACAGTTAGGCTAACAGTTATAAACAACTACCCCAACTGTGATGTACCATTAGGCTAACAGTTATAAACAACTACCCCCAACTGTGATGTACCATTAGGTTAACAACTAACCCAACTGTGATGTACCATAAATAAACAACTACCCCGACTGTGATGTACCATTAGGCTAACAGTTATAAACAACTACCCCCAACTGTGATGTACCATTAGGTTAACAGTTATAAACAACTAACCCAACTGTGATGTACCATTAGGTTAACAGTTATAAACAACTACCCCTACTGTGATGTACCATTAGGCTAACAGTTATAAACAACTACCCCAACTGTGATGTACCATTAGGCTAATAGTTATAAACAACTACCCCAACTTCAACTGTGACGTACCATTAGGCTAACAGTTATAAACAACTACCCCCAACTGTGATGTACCATTAGGCTAATAGTTATAAACAACTACCCCAACTTCAACTGTGATGTACCATTAGGTTAACAGTTATAAACAACTAACCCAACTGTGATGTACCACTTGGCTAACGGTTATAATGCATATTGACTTGCAAGAAATTAATAAATAAAATAGTGCTCGTGATTTGTAAGGGTTTACAGGTTTAAAATAAAAAAGTGGAGTTAAAATTTTATTGGCGAGTTCTACTTCTGACAATAAATGAGAAACATTAAAGCCTTCGGTTTGTTCAGGCATTCTTGAGTGTGAAGCAGATATGCACCTTTGATTATTTGATTAATATCGGGATAATTATTGAATAAAAAAGATATATATATATATTTACAGTGATGGAAAAAAGTATTTGATCACCTGCTGATTTTGTATGTTTGCCCACTGACAAAAACATTATCAGTCTATAATTTTAATGGAAGGTTTATTTGAACAGTGAGAGACAGAATAACAACTAAAAAATCCAGAAAAACACAAAAATGTTAGAAATTGATTTGCATTTTAATGAGGGAAATTTGTAGTTTGTATTTGTAGTTGGCCACCAGGTTTGCACACATCTCAGGAGGGATTTTGTCCCACTCCTCTTTGCGGATCTTCTCCAAATCATTAAGGTTTCGAGGCTGACTTTTGGCATATTGCCTAGCCTTAGCTTGTATCGTCATACCCAAGAAGACTCGATGCTGTAATCGCTGCCAAAGGTGCTTCAACAAAGTACTGAGTAAAGGGTCTGAATACTAATGTAAACGATATATTTCAGTTTTTTTTCCCATTATGGGATATTGTGATGTCATTATGGGCTATTGTGATGTCATTATGGGCTATTGTGATGTCATTATGGGCTATTGTGATGTCATTATGGGCTATTGTGATGTCATTATGGGCTATTGTGATGTCATTATGGGCTATTGTGATGTCATTATGGGCTATTGTGATGTCATTATGGGTTATTGTGATGTCATTATGGGCTATTGTGATGTCATTATGGGCTATTGTGATGTCATTATGGGCTATTGTGATGTCATTATGGGCTATTGTGATGTCATTATGGGCTATTGTGATGTCATTATGGGCTATTGTGATGTCATTATGGGCTATTGTGATGTCATTATGGGCTATTGTGATGTCATTATGGGCTATTGTGTTTAGATTGAGGGGAAAAACTATTTAATCCATCTTAGAATAAGGCTGTAACATAACAAAATGTGTAAAAAGTCAAGGGGTTTGAATTATTTCAGAAAACACTGTGTGTGGCGAGTGCGGGTGTGTTGGAAGATGAGGCGTCCGTGTGTTTGCGTGATTGGAAAAGTGTGATGAGTGAGTAAGGAAAATGTCTGCAATTGCCAGAGCCCATGTGTGTCTGTGAGCAGAAGTAATGACAGAGCGAGAGTCTTCACTTTCGCACAGAGATGCGACATACAAATATAATGTTTATTTTTTTGTCCTGTTATGAAGGAACGCTGCCAACCCTATATCCTAGACACCCACCTGAGCGACCCACCCACCAAGGAGAAGTCCTTATCCGCTTTACAGGCCTAATGCAAGTAGTCTACGCAGCCAAGACAAAAAAGGTGAACGCTGTCAGTGACCCACTGAAGCAGCACCACTCAATAGCCTGTGCCTTCCTGGCAGGGTTGGTCCTATAAAATTCGAAGCCCCCCCGGATGGGAGAGCATAATCTACAAGGATTTTCTCAAAGCTGTTAAAGAGAACCTTGACGACCTCGTATCTAGCCGGAGGGGATTCCGGTGGGTATACAGAAGACAGCCCTATTCGGTAAAAGACCAAGTCCATATTGTGGCAAGACCAGCTCAAATAAGCAAAGAGAAACGACAGTACATCATTACTTTAGGACATGAAGGTCAGTCAATACGACAGTACATCATTACTTTAGGACATGAAGGTCAGTCAATATGACAGTACATCATTACTTTAGGACATGAAGGTCAGTCAATACGACAGTCCATCATTACTTTAAGACATGAAGGTCAGTCAATACAACAGTCCATCATTACTTTAAGACATGAAGGTCAGTCAATACAACAGTCCATCATTACTTTAAGACATGAAGGTCAGTCAATACAACAGTCCATCATTACTTTAAGACATGAAGGTCAGTCAATACGACAGTCCATCATTACTTTAAGACATGAAGGTCAGTCAATACGACAGTCCATCATTACTTTAAGACATGAAGGTCAGTCAATATGACAGTCCATCATTACTTTAAGACATGAGGGTCAGTCAATACGACAGTCCATCATTACTTTAAGACATGAAGGTCAGTCAATATGACAGTCCATCATTACTTTAAGACATGAAGGTCAGTCAATACAACAGTACATCATTACTTTAAGACATGAAGGTCAGTCAATACGACAGTCCATCATTACTTTAAGACATGAAGGTCAGTCAATATGACAGTCCATCATTACTTTAAGACATGAAGGTCAGTCAATAAAACAGTACATCATTACTTTAAGACATGAAGGTCAGTCAATACGACAGTCCATCATTACTTTAAGACATGAAGGTCAGTCCATCATTACTTTAAGACATGAGGGTCAGTCAATATGACAGTACATCATTACTTTAAGACATGAAGGTCAGTCAATACAACAGTCCATCATTACTTTAAGACATGAAGGTCAGTCCATCATTACTTTAAGACATGAAGGTCAGTCAATACAACAGTCCATCATTACTTTAAGACATGAAGGTCAGTCAATACAACAGTCCATCATTACTTTAAGACATGAAGGTCAGTCAATACAACAGTCCATCATTACTTTAAGACATGAAGGTCAGTCAATACAACAGTCCATCATTACTTTAAGACATGAAGGTCAGTCAATACAACAGTCCATCATTACTTTAAGACATGAAGGTCAGTCAATCCGGGAAAATTTAAAGAACTTTCAAACGTTTCTTCAAGTACAGTCGCAAAAAAACATCAAGAGTTATGATTAAACTGGCTCTCATGAGGACCGCCACAGGAAAGGAAGACCCAGAGGAGACTGCATGAATCAGGCCTTGGTGGTCGAATTTCTGCAAAGAAACCACTTCTAAAGGACACCAATGAGAAGAATAAACTTGCTTGGGCCAGGAAACATGAGCCATGGACATTAGACTGGTGGAAATCTGTACTTTGGTCTGATTTATGATTTTTGGTTCCAATGGCCGTGTCTTTGTGAGACGCAGAGTAGGTGAACGGATTATCTCTGCATGTGTGGTTCCCACCGTGAAGCATGGAGGAGGAGGTGTGATGGTGCTTTTCTGGTGACACTGTAAGTGATTTATTTAGAATTCAAGGCACGCTTAACCAGCATGGCTACCACAGCATTCTGCAGTGATACACCATCCCATCTGGTTTGCACTTAGTGGGACTATCAATTAGTTTTCAACAGGACAACAGCCCAACACACCTCCAGGCTGTGTAAGGGCTATTTTACCAAGAAGGAGAGTGGTGGAGTGCTGCATCAGATAACCTGGCCTCCACAATCACCCGACCTCAACGTAATTAACATGATTTGGGATGAATTGGACCACAGAGTGAAGGAAAAGCAGCCAACAAGTGCTCAGCATATGTGGGAACTCCTTCAAGACTGTTGAAAAAGTATTGCAGGTGAAGCTGGTTGAGAGAATGCCAAGAGTGTGCAAAGCAGTCATCATGTGGCTAAAATATATTTTTGATTTGTTTAACACTTTTTTGGGTTACTACATGATTCCATATGTGTTATTTGATTGTTTTGATGTCCTCACTATTATTCTACAATGTAGAAAATAGTAAAAATAAAAACCCTTGAATGAGTAGGTGTGTCCAAACTTTTGACTGGTACTGGGTGTGTGTGTGTGTGTGTGTGTGTGTATTATATAAATTTACAAGAAAATAGATGGGGGATTGGAAATGAAGCAGACGATTACATTGATAGAAGCCACAATCTAGAATATTAAAGCTGACCTGCCCCACCCAAACATGTATTTTTATGTGTTTAATCCATGGGCGAGTCAGTGCCACATCAATAAGATACCTTGCAAATCTAACAATAGGATTGAATTATTTCCTGGGCAGCGCTCAGTGACGTAAGTAACAACCTTTTAAGTAGAACCGAACTGACGATGGATACTAATTCTAAAGTGGGACAAGGCTACACAGATACAGATTTTAGATTTCGAATGCGAATCGTTGTAGAATGTCATTAGACCCGTCATATTAATAAATGAAGTAATTCAAGAAAAGGGGTCTAAGGTTAGGTTAAACTCTTGAGAACACTTATTTTGTTTTCTTTGAAAAGTAATTATTGCTGGTGTAAAAGATACGCTTCTTATGTTTCTTGGACCGTACAGCAAGCGATCGGTGTTAACGTTCAGCCCGAGCATAGTTGCTCGTAACAAAACTCCCTCTGTAAACAAGATACTGTTTTGCCGAGGGGACCAAATGTAGTCTAGTTAGCGTCTATGAACGGGCTAAGCCAGGCCTATATATCACTAATTTATATATTTTTTGTTTTAAATGCATATACAGGTGGGTATAATTTGTGGAACGTTCCAACAGGAATCTGTAACAAACAGCGCAAACAAAGTTGTATAGAGGCAGAATAAGATACCGGGTAGAGAGTGGGTTATTACGTTTTTTCACTCACCACGTTTATCCACTCTGGTGGACAAACATTAAGAATAAGGACAAACATTAAGAATAAGCTACGTGGTGAGTTGATGCCTATTCAGCAGCTAGTTAGCCAGGTGGTTTGATCATGCTACTTTGTATGCATTGTTTGTTGGCATCCTTGTGCATGACGTTTTTGGAACAGATTCCTGTTGGAACATTCCACAGATTATACCCACCCTGCATATACCAATCCCAGATTACTTATTCAACAATTCCTACAGTACTGAACATATTCCTGTGTAGAACTACAGTAGAAAACCCCGTAAAAACACATTAGTTCAACAAGTCCAGAGTCTATGCCCCTGTATTTCTTAAAGATAATACTCACTGGTGTTATTCAGATCTTCAGTCTTCTCATATTCAGTCTCCTCATCGTCTGTCTCCTCATCTTCAGTTTCCTCCTCTTTCACTCCCAAAACGTCTTCCTCCTCTTTTATTGCGATAGCCTCCTCTTCCTCTTTCACTCCAAAAGGTTCTTCCTCCTCTTTCACTATATCATCCTCCTTTTCATCCAATGCAATAGCTTCATCTTCCTCCTTAACATTTCTAAACGGTTCAACCTCCCCCTCTTCCTCTTTCACTCCAAAAGGTTCTTCTTCTCCATCCACTGGAATATCATCGTCTTCTTCTTTCACGATAATGTTCAGCCCCAGAGATTCTTTATCCGTCCAGCAGACCTCCTCTTCTTTAGCAAGGGGCGAGTAATTTAGTGAGCTCATGGTCAGGGATGTTAGCTAGTTAGCGACTTGAAAAGTGATAAGACTCGGTATCAATTTAACAAATTAACAAATGTCATATAACAAGCAAATTGCGTTTGTTAACTAGTAAATACGTAAACAGAGTGTTAAAAACACAGATTAATATACACAAGATTGGTCTAAATCGCTCCAATGTTTCGGTTTTATGTTTGCTACCAAGGTGGTTGAATCCATTCCTGTTGTCGCAGATGAAGCTTCCAGTTCCGTCCACTAGATTATACGTCACGGAAGAAGCATCACCTTTTTTTTTTTTAAATATATATTTTACCTTTATTTAACTAGGCAAGTCAGTTAAGAACAAATTCTTATTTTCAATGACGGCCTAGGAATAGTGGGTTAACTGCCTGTTCAGGAGCAGAACGACAGATTTGTACCTTGTCAGCTCGGGGGTTTGAAATTGCAACCCTGCCGCCTCTGAAAGAATCATATCGCCATCTGCTGACCGGAGTGGGTAACGCAGATTGAAAAAAATGTTAATTACATTGTTTATTCATGCAATGTTATAAGAAGTCATTTAAAACAACCAGATGTTATGTTCTCTTACTTCTTTACAGCCAATACTTTCCTCCAGGGCTGACCTGCCCATTTAGGCAGGATTACGTGACAGATTGATGAGGGCGACATTTTTCTGAAAATAAATCAGGTGGCAGGAGACCTAGTGGTTAAGAGTGTTGGTGGTTCGAATGCCAGAGCCGGCTAGGTGACACATCTACCGATGTGCCCTTGAGCAAGGTACTTAACCCTAATTGCTCCTATGAGTCGCTCTGAATAAGAGCGTCTGCTAATAGACTAATACATTGACTAATACATACATCGACTAATACATTGACCAAGACGCACCGGCAACAACACATAGTAAAACTTCATATAGTTCTGCCTAAAAACAATGACAACTTACCTCACCCAGTGGCATATGGGCTAGTTAGGTTAGTAGTTTATTGAAAAATAAATGTTGAAATGTTTCAGAAACTGCCCTGTCAGTGGATTATAAAATAAAGTGTTGACATTAAACATTCATTAATGTGGTGAACTGTGACGCGCATTGGCAAACGTCACACTGGGGCGTTAATTCCTTTTTACACAAAGCTTTGGAAATGTGCTGTGGAATTTATAGCCTAATGCGGCATACTGTTTGAGCAATTGAGAGTCAATAGATACTGTTGACAAATGGTTTACAGTTTAGAAGGTTGACGTTTTCTAGGAAGGAGACAGGGGGGTTCTATATAATAAAGGGTGAAGCCTTGACGACAGGATTAATCATGAAATGTTGAAATATTGTCTGCATCCTGTTGTCCTCTTCTTGATGTCAAGCCGCCCTGTTTTCTTCCTTCCTGTTTCCGTTCTGTTCCAACTAAAGTAGATGTTTCTTCTTTGAGTATCTTTCCCAGATGTTTTTAGAATATTTTGCACTTGTTTTGATGTTTCTATGACAACAAATTTAAAAAGTTACTGCGAACAACAGATTGAAATGCATTTTTATATGATTTGATTATTTCAATCAAATTAACACTTGTTGTTTTATGCAAATCAAAAGTTGTAAAAGTAGGACAGATGTTGTTGTTGTTGTTTTTTTGCAATTTTCACTTCAATGCAATAGTTATAGCGAACAAGAGATTTAAATGCAATTGTTTATGTTTGTTTATGATTCGTTTATTTCTATCAAATCAACACTTGACTTCATATGTCCGGTCCCTACCAAAAACATTTGCTCGTGAACGATCCTTCGTAGTAATCAGAGAGGAATGTACATTGTTGACAACCTTTAAATAGGCTAATGGCGAATGTCTGGTTTTTAAAATCTAGTACCTCATTATTATTGGGAGCCTGGGACCTGAGAAACCTGACAACTACATCCAAAAAAGGACAGATGGTTACAATAGTAAGAGCCACCTCATCAGGGATCTGGTAGGACAAAAAAAGCATGGCCAATTTTGTTACCCCCTGGCGTTGTTTGTCAGGTTCATCTGTAGGTGACAGGGCGACGTGTTTTTATTTTTTAGTCAGTTAAGAACAAATTATTATTTACAATGACGGCCTACCCCAGCCAAACCCTCCCCTAACCCGGACGACGCTGGGGAATTGTGCCCCGCCCAATGGGACCCCCGATCACCGCCGGTTGTGGTTCAGCCCAGGATGTTGACAGGGCAACATATTTTGTGGACAAAAACAGCATAAAACCGGGTCTATGACAAAGCATAATCAAATTAATTACCCAGCTACAGTAATTTTGAGAAACATCGAGAAATAGTTTGGTCGATAATTTTTTAATCAAATTATCCACCGTGCCAATATCAAGTGTTTCTAAACTCATAGCTAACTCGGGAAATATGACGTTATTTCAGAATGAACATTACCCGGTTAGCGCATCATGCTTTGTGACATTATGTTAGCTAGCTAGCCCCAGTTAGATCATGTGTTTTCACGTGTATTGTCTGTTGTGTTCTGCCTGGTGACACTCGTTCATTCGCGACCTGGCTGTTCGTTCTGAATAGTATTATCTATTTTGTTCAAAACAGTGGCAGCATGTGTGTGACGGATGTGAAACGGCTAGCTTAGTTTGCGCTAAATAGCGTTTCAATGGGTCACGTCACTTGCTCTGAGACCTTGAGGTATTGTTTTCCCTTTGCTCTGCAAGGGCCGCGGCTTTTGTGGAGCGATGGGTAAACGACGCTTTGTGGGTGTCTGTTGTTGATGTGTGCAGAGGGTCCCTGGTTCGCGCCCGGGCGAGGGTACCGTTTAAAGTTATACTGTTACATGTGCAGCAGTTCTCATTCGGTTGTTGGCATGAACATTGTGAAATAGGTGTATTTATGCTGTTGTTCAAATGCACAGATCACTTTATATAGCTTCAAAACTTGGCATCATATTTCTGTGATTTGTTGACATGTTCCAGTTGGTATGGATGGTATTCCAGTTGGTATGGATGGTAAAGACAGGTTCCAGTTGGTATGGATGGTAAAGACAGGTTCCAGTTGGTATGGATGGTAAAGACAGGTTCCAGTTGGTATGGATGGTAAAGACAGGTTCCAGTTGGTATAGATGGTAAAGACAGGTTTTGGTACTATCTAATCGTGGTATGGGGTGGTAAAGACAGGTTCCAGTTGGTATGGATGGTAAAGACAGGTTCCAGTTGGTATGGATGGTAAAGACAGGTTCCAGTTGGTATGGATGGAAAGACAGGTTCCAGTTGGTATGGATGGTAAAGACAGGTTCCAGTTGGTATGGATGGTAAAGACAGGTTCCAGTTGGTATGGATGGTAAAGACAGGTTCAAGTTGGTATGGATGGTAAAGACAGGTTCCAGTTGATATGGATGGTAAAGACAGGTTCCAGTTGGTTTGGATGGTAAAGACAGGTTCCAGTTGATATAGATGGTAAAAACAGGTTCCAGTTGGTTTGGATGGTAAAGACAGGTTCAGTTGGTATGGATGGTGACCACCAGTTGGTATGGATGGTAAAGACAGGTTCCAGTTGGTTTGGATGGTAAAGACAGGTTCCAGTTGGTATGGATGGTAAAGACAGGTTCCAGTTGGTATGGATGGTAAAGACAGGTTCCAGTTGGTATGGATGGTAAAGACTGGTTCGCTGTTGGTACACTGGATGGTAAAGACAGGTTCCAGTTGGTTTGGATGGTAATACCAAGAGTTGGTTTGGATGGTAAAGACCCCGTTCCAGTTGATATGGATGGTAAAGACAGGTTCCAGTTGGTATGGATGGTTCCAGTTGATATGGATGGTTCCAGTTGGTATGGATGGTTCCAGTTGGTATGGATGGTTCCAGTTGATATGGATGGTACAGACAGGTTCTAGTTGGTATGGATGGTAAAGACAGGTTCCAGTTGATATGGATGGTAAAGACAGGTTCCAGTTGGTATGGATGGTTCCAGTTGGTATGGATGGTTCCAGTTGGTATGGATGGTAAAGACAGGTTCCAGTTGATATGGATGGTAAATACAGGTTCCAGTTGATTTGGATGGTAAAGACAGGTTCCAGTTGGTATGGATGGGTTCCAGTTGGTTTGGAAGACAGGTTCCAGTTGGTTTGGATGGTAAAGACAGGTTCCAGTTGGTTTGTGGTTTGGAGTGGTAATGGATGGTAAAGACAGGTTCAGGTTCTGGTGGTGGGTTCCATGGATGGTAAAGACAGGTTCCAGTTGGTATGGATGGTTCCAGTTGGTATGGATGGTTCCAGTTGGTATGGATGGTTCCAGTTGGTATGGATGGTTCCAGTTGGATATGGATGGTAAAGACAGGTTCCAGTTGGTATGGATGGTAAAGACAGGTTCCAGTTGGTATGGATGGTTCCAGTTGATATGGATGGTAAAGACAGGTTCCAGTTGGTATGGATGGTAAAGACAGGTTCCAGTTGGTATGGATGGTAAAGACAGGTTCCAGTTGGTATGGATGGTTCCAGTTGGTATGGATGGTTCCAGTTGGTATGGATAGTAAAGACAGGTTCCAGTTGGTATGGATGGTTCCAGTTGATATGGATGGTAAAGACAGGTTCCAGTTGGTATGGATGGTTCCAGTTGGTATGGATGGTAAAGACAGGTTCCAGTTGGTATGGATGGTAAAGACAGGTTCCAGTTGGTATGGATGGTTCCATGGTATGGATGGGGCTGTTTTCTCCCAGTTGAATGGATGGTTCCAGTTGGTATGGATGGTTCCCCACAGGTTCAGTGGTGGTATGGATGGTTCCAGTTGATATGGATGGTTCCAGTTGGTATGGATGGTTCCAGGTTGGTATGGATGGTAAAGACAGGTTCCAGTTGATATGGATGGTTCCAGTTGGTATGGATGGTAAAGACCCAGTTGGTATGGATGGTAAAGACAGGTTCCAGTTGGTATGGATGGTTCCAGTTGGTATGGATGGTTCCAGTTGGTATGGATGGTAAAGACAGGTTCCAGTTGGTATGGATGGTAAAGACAGGTTCCAGTTGGTATGGATGGTAAAGACAGGTTCCAGTTGGTATGGATGGTAAATACAGGTTCCAGTTGGTATGGATGGTAAAGACAGGTTCCAGTTGGTATGGATGGTTCCAGTTGGTATGGATGGTAAAGACAGGTTCCAGTTGATATGGATGGTAAAGACCATGGTCAATGTGGTTCCAAGTTGATGGAGGTTCCAGTTGGTATGGATGGTTCCAGTTGGTATGGATGGTTCCAGTTGGTATGGATAGTAAAGACAGGTTCCAGTTGGTATGGATGGTTCCAGTTGGTATGGATGGTAAAGACAGGTTCCAGTTGGTATGGATGGTAAAGACAGGTTCCAGTTGGTATGGATGGTTCCAGTTGGTATGGATGGTAAAGACAGGTTCCAGTTGGTATGGATGGTAAAGACAGGTTCCAGTTGGTATGGATGGTTCCAGTTGGTATGGATGGTAAAGACAGGTTCCAGTTGGTATGGATGGTAAAGACAGGTTCCAGTTGATATGGATGGTTCCAGTTGGTATGGATGGTTCCAGTTGGTATGGATGGTAAAGACAGGTTCCAGTTGATATGGATGGTAAAGACAGGTTCCAGTTGGTATGGATGGTTCCAGTTGGTATGGATGGTTCCAGTTGGTATGGATGGTTCCAGTTGAATCTTGTTTCTCATGGTCTCAGTCTTTTAGCATGCACTGTACACCTGTTGAAATCAAAGTTCCTTCACACAATCTTAGATGTAACCATATAAAAGGACAACTACACTTCCAAAATAATCCGAATTAATCAATTAATTAGTTAAATCAATAAATCTGTAAATAATTTAATAATAATAATTTAGATGTTTTTGCAGAGAAGATTTTAGTTGCGCAATTGTACATCTCGCTAATGTCTTTAAGGCCGTATTTCAACAACAACAAGGTGCATGCAGTCTATCGAGTCAGGACAGTCTCTGTGCATGCAGTCTATCTAGTCAGGACAGTCTCTGTGCATGCAGTCTATCTAGTCAGGACAGTCTCTGTGCATGCAGTCTATCTAGTCAGGACAGTCTCTGTGCATGCAGTCTATCTAGTCAGGACAGTCTCTGTGCATGCAGTCTATCTAGTCAGGACAGTCTCTGTGCATGCAGTCTATCTAGTCAGGACAGTCTCTGTGCATGCAGTCTATCTAGTCAGGACAGTCTCTGTGCATGCAGTCTATCTAGTCAGGACAGTCTCTGTGCATGCAGTCTATCTAGTCAGGACAGTCTCTGTGCATGCAGTCTATCTAGTCAGGACAGTCTCTGTGCATGCAGTCTATCTAGTCAGGACAGTCTCTGTGCATGCAGTCTATAGAGTCAGGACAGTCTCTGTGCATGCAGTCTATCTAGTCAGGACAGTCTCTGTGCATGCAGTCTATCTAGTCAGGACAGTCTCTGTGCATGCAGTCTATCTAGTCAGGACAGTCTCTGTGCATGCAGTCTATCTAGTCAGGACAGTCTCTGTGCATGCAGTCTATCTAGTCAGGACAGTCTCTGTGCATGCAGTCTATCTAGTCAGGACAGTCTCTGTGCATGCAGTCTATAGAGTCAGGACAGTCTCTGTGCATGCAGTCTATCTAGTCAGGACAGTCTCTGTGCATGCAGTCTATCTAGTCAGGACAGTCTCTGTGCATGCAGTCTATCTAGTCAGGACAGTCTCTGTGCATGCAGTCTATCTAGTCAGGACAGTCTCTGTGCATGCAGTCTATCTAGTCAGGACAGTCTCTGTGCATGCAGTCTATCTAGTCAGGACAGTCTCTGTGCATGCAGTCTATAGAGTCAGGACAGTCTCTGTGCATGCAGTCTATCTAGTCAGGACAGTCTCTGTGCATGCAGTCTATCTAGTCAGGACAGTCTCTGTGCATGCAGTCTATCTAGTCAGGACAGTCTCTGTGCATGCAGTCTATCGAGTCAGGACAGTCTCTGTGCATGGAGTCTATCTAGTCAGGACAGTCTCTGTGCATGCAGTCTATCTAGTCAGGACAGTCTCTGTGCATGCAGTCTATCTAGTCAGGACAGTCTCTGTGCATGGAGTCTATCCAGTCAGGACAGTCTCTGTGCATGCAGTCTATCGAGTCAGGACAGTCTCTGTGCATGCAGTCTATCTAGTCAGGACAGTCTCTGTGCATGCAGTCTATCGAGTCAGGACAGTCTCTGTGCATGCAGTCTATCTAGTCAGGACAGTCTCTGTGCATGCAGTCTATCTAGTCAGGACAGTCTCTGTGCATGCAGTCTATCTAGTCAGGACAGTCTCTGTGCATGCAGTCTATCTAGTCAGGACAGTCTCTGTGCATGCAGTCTATCTAGTCAGGACAGTCTCTGTGCATGCAGTCTATCTAGTCAGGACAGTCTCTGTGCATGCAGTCTATCTAGTCAGGACAGTCTCTGTGCATGCAGTCTATCGAGTCAGGACAGTCTCTGTGCATGCAGTCTATCGAGTCAGGACAGTCTCTGTGCATGGAGTCTATCTAGTCAGGACAGTCTCTGTGCATGCAGTCTATCTAGTCAGGACAGTCTCTGTGCATGCAGTCTATCGAGTCAGGACAGTCTCTGTGCATGCAGTCTATCTAGTCAGGACAGTCTCTGTGCATGCAGTCTATCTAGTCAGGACAGTCTCTGTGCATGCAGTCTATCGAGTCAGGACAGTCTCTGTGCATGGAGTCTATCCAGTCAGGACAGTCTCTGTGCATGCAGTCTATCGAGTCAGGACAGTCTCTGTGCATGCAGTCTATCTAGTCAGGACAGTCTCTGTGCATGCAGTCTATCTAGTCAGGACAGTCTCTGTGCATGCAGTCTATCGAGTCAGGACAGTCTCTGTGCATGCAGTCTATCTAGTCAGGACAGTCTCTGTGCATGCAGTCTATCTAGTCAGGACAGTCTCTGTGCATGCAGTCTATCTAGTCAGGACAGTCTCTGTGCATGCAGTCTATCTAGTCAGGACAGTCTCTGTGCATGCAGTCTATCTAGTCAGAACAGTCTCTGTGCATGCAGTCTATCCAGTCAGGACAGTCTCTGTGCATGCAGTCTATCTAGTCAGGACAGTCTCTGTGCATGCAGTCTATCGAGTCAGGACAGTCTCTGTGCATGCAGTCTATCTAGTCAGGACAGTCTCTGTGCATGCAGTCTATCTAGTCAGGACAGTCTCTGTGCATGCAGTCTATCTAGTCAGGACAGTCTCTGTGCATGCAGTCTATCTAGTCAGGACAGTCTCTGTGCATGCAGTCTATCTAGTCAGAACAGTCTCTGTGCATGCAGTCTATCTAGTCAGGACAGTCTCTGTGCATGCAGTCTATCTAGTCAGAACAGTCTCTGTGCATGCAGTCTATCCAGTCAGGAACCTCAAAAACAAAAACATGTTCTCAGTCAAAAATATCAGACAATGGGAGCACTGTGTGTGTGTGTTCTTGAACTGCATGAACTTTAAGTCCATGTGTACCCTAGTGGACATGTGTGCCCTAGTGGTCATGTGTGCCCTAGTGGACATGTGTCCCCTAGTGGACATGTGTACCCTAGTGGACATGTGTACCCTAGTGGACATGTGGTCATGTGTGCCCTAGTGGACATGTGTCCCCTAGTGGACATGTGTGCCCTAGTGGACATGTGTGCCCTAGTGGACATGTGTGCCCTAGTGGACATGTGTACCCTAGTGGACATGTGTACCCTAGTGGACATGTGTGCCCTAGTGGACATGTGTCCCCTAGTGGACATGTGTGCCCTAGTGGACATGTGTGCCCTAGTGGACGTGTGTCCCCTAGTGGACGTGTGTGCCCTAGTGGTCGTGTGTGCCCTAGTGGACGTGTGTGCCCTAGTGGTCGTGTGTACCCTAGTGGACATGTGTACCCTAGTGGACATGTGTGCCCTTGTGGACTTGTGTACCCTAGTGGACATGTGTCCCCTAGTGGACATGTGTGCCCTAGTGGACATGTGTGCCCTAGTGGACATGTGTACCCTAGTGGACATGTGTACCCTAGTGGACATGTGTACCCTAGTGGACATGTGTGCCCTAGTGGACATGTGTGCCCTAGTGGACATGTGTGCCCTAGTGGACATGTGTGCCCTAGTGGACATGTGTGCCCTAGTGGACATGTGTACCCTAGTGGACATGTGTACCCTAGTGGACATGTGTGCCCTAGTGGACATGTGTGCCCTAGTGGACATGTGTGCCCTAGTGGACATGTGTACCCTAGTGGACATGTGTGCCCTAGTGGACATGTGTACCCTAGTGGACATGTGTACCCTAGTGGACATGTGTGCCCTAGTGGACATGTGTACCCTAGTGGACATGTGTCCCCTAGTGGACATGTGTGCCCTAGTGGACATGTGTCCCCAGTGGACATGTGTGCCCCAGTGGTCATGTGTGCCCCAGTGGTCATGTGTGCCCCAGTGGACATGTGTGCCCCAGTGGTCATGTGTGCCCCAGTGGACATGTGTGCCCTAGTGGTCATGTGTCCCCTAGTGGTCATGTGTGCCCTAGTGGTCATGTGTGCCCTAGTGGTCATGTGTGCCCTAGTGGTCATGTGTGCCCTAGTGGACATGTGTGCCCTAGTGGACATGTGTCCCCTAGTGGACATGTGTGCCCTAGTGGACATGTGTACCCTAGTGGACATGTGTGCCCTAGTGGACATGTGTACCCTAGTGGACATGTGTACCCTAGTGGACATGTGTGCCCTAGTGGACATGTGTACCCTAGTGGACATGTGTACCCTAGTGGACATGTGGACATGTGTACCCTAGTGGACATGTGTCCCCTAGTGGACATGTGTGCCCTAGTGGACATGTGTCCCCTAGTGGACATGTGTACCCTAGTGGACATGTGTACCCTAGTGGACATGTGTACCCTAGTGGACATGTGTACCCTAGTGGACATGTGTACCCTAGTGGACATGTGCAATGGCCCAACATTGTCCTAAAAAATCATATTTATTGTAGGCTCACAAAAAGAAAGTTCAGGTTTGTCAAACAGTTTGTTGATGAACAGCGGTGGGGAAAGAACCCAATCATACTTGATAAATCATACATACATACTTGATAAATCATACATACATCATACTTGATAAATCATACATACATACATACTTGATAAATCATACATACATCACACTTGATAAATCATACATACATACATACATACTTGATAAATCATACATACATACTTGATAAATCATACATACAACATCATACTTGATCAATCATACATACATACTTGATAAATCATACATACATCATACTTGATAAATCATACATACATCATACTTGATAAATCATACATACATCATACTTGATAAATCATACATACATCATACTTGATAAATCATACATACACTATCATACTGTAGTAAAAGTAAAGATGCCTTAACAGAAAATGACTAAACTAAAAGTGAAAGTCACCCAGTAAAATACTAGAGTAAAAGTCTAAAAGCATTTGATTTAAAAGTATAAAGTATAAATCATTTCAAATTCCTTATACGAGGCAAACCAGACAGCACAATGTTCTTTTTCTTTTTTAAATTCACAGATATGTCTGAGGGTTGGAGCCCCTGACTCAGTTACGAATGAAGCGTTTGTGTTTAGTGAGTCCGCCAGATCAGACGCAGTAGGGATGTTCTCTTGATACGTGTGTGAATTGGACCATTTTCCTGTCCTGTTAAGCATTCAAGATGTAATGAGTACTCTTGGGTGTCAGGGAAAATGTACGGAGTAAAAAAAGTACATTACTTTCTTTAGGAATGTAGTCAAAAAAAAGTAAAGTACAGATACCCCCAAAAAAAACTGTTCAAATAAATGTTCCCTCATGTCATCTTAGATAGATATTATTAACGTGGAATATCCCTTTACCATGTTCCTAGAATGTTGTGAAGCGTATTATTCATGTGGAATATCCCTTTACCATGTTCCTAGAATCCTATTTAAAAAGTACATTATTTTCTTTAGGAATGTAGTCAATTAAAAGAAAGTAAAGTACAGATTTCCCCCCAAAAAACTGTTCAAATAAATGTCACGTCATCTTAGATGTAACCCTTTAACTACGATTCTAGGAACATGGTAAAGGGATATTCCACGTGAATAATATCTTTCACAACATTCTAATTCCACGTGAATAATACCTTTCTAGGAACATGGTAAAGGGATATTCCACGTGAACAATATCTTTCACAACATTTTAATTAAATACGATTCTAGGAACATGGTAAAGGGATATTCCACGTGAATAATATCTTTCACAACATTTTTATACACAATAAATAAACCAAACTATCTTCAATAGATTATCTTTCACAAATGGCTCTAATCCCATGTGTTGTAATATTCTAAAGTTGTATATTATTATTTCTAAAATATTGTAGACTGAATATTCACAGTTAAAATGAAGACTTGTTCCCTTTTAAAAATGTGTTCATCTTTTTAACACATACTCTGTTCTAGATCCCTTCCCAGTCTGGGACCACTAATAACTTCTCTCCGCTGTTGATTCTTTCATGCTCTTTGAATTGTTGAAACCGTGTACATTTCATCCCACAGTGGGAGCAGTGGAAGGCTTCTCCTTTCTGTGTGTTTTTTGATGCACTTTCATGTTCCATAAACTCTTAAAACCCTTTTCACAATAAGAACAGTGGAAAGGCTTCTCCGCAGAGTGTATTAGCTCATGTCTTTTCAGGTGCCCTGATAAGAAAAATCTCTTTCCACACTGGGAACAGTGGAAAGGTTTCTCTTCAGCATGTGTTAACTCGTGTTGTTTCAGGGCATTTGATGAAAAAAATGTTTTTTCACACTGGGAACAGTGATAAGGCTTATATACAGAGTGTGTTAGCTCATGATTTTTCAGGTTTCCTGACCGGGTGAATCCCTTCCCACACTGGGAACAGTGATAAGGCTTTTCTCCAGTGTGCGTTCTCTTATGTTCTTTTAGATCCCCTAACTGGGAAAATCTTTTCCCACACTGAGAGCAGTGGAAAGGCTTCTCCCCTGTATGTGTTCTCTCATGTATTTTCAGGCTTGTTAACCAGCTGAAACTCTTTCCACACTGAGAGCAGTGGTGAGGCTTTTCTCCAGAGTGTATTCTCTCGTGTCTTTTCAGGCTCCCTAACAGGGTAAAACTCTTTCCGCACTGGGAGCAGTGATGAGCCTTATCTTCTGTGTGTGTCCTTTCATGTCTTTTCAGGGCCCTTAAGTGGGTAAAACTGTTTCCACACAGGGAGCAGTGGAAAGGCTTCTCTCCTGTGTGTATTCTATTATGCAATTTCAGGCTCCATAAGTGGCAAAAACTTTTTTCACACTGGGAGCATTGGTAAGGCTTCTCCCCTATGTGCATTCTCTTATGGTCTCTAAAGTGCCCTAACCACCAAAAACTCTTTCCACAATGGCAGTAGTGGTGTCGTCTTGCTGGTTTGGACGTCTCTGGATCTGGATCCTCTGAAGGACTCTTCCCGCTGTCAGAGTGAGAGTCTGGTTTCTCTCCTGTCAAAGATAAACAAAAACACTATTGGTTAAACAGAGAAATCTGAATTTTAAAAAACGATTTATTTTACCAGGTAAGTTGACTGAGAACATATTCTCATTTACAGAAACAACCTGGGGAATAGTTAAAGGAGGAGGGGATGAATGGACATTTTGCCAGGACACCAGCATTAACAACCTGCGATCTTGCGATAAGTGCCATGGGACTGTCTTCCTAGGAGGTTTACTCCAGACTGGATTCCTACAAGGTTTAATCTAGACTAGTTCCCTCAATAAAATAGTGTGTAATCAAAGTGGCTGTAGTGCTTTGTAGACTAATAAAGGCTCTTATAGGAGACGGGCTCTTATAGGAGACGGGCTCTTATAGGAGACGGGCTCTTATAGGAGACGGGCTCTTATTGGAGACAGGCTCTTATAGGAGACAGGCTCTTATAGGAGACAGGCTCTTATAGGAGACAGGCTCTTATAGGAGACAGGCTCTTATTGGAGACAGGCTCTTATAGGAGACAGGCTCTTATAGGAGACAGGCTCTTATAGGAGACAGGCTCTTATAGGAGACAGGCTCTTATAGGAGACAGGCTCTTATAGGAGACAGGCTCTTATAGGAGACAGGCTCTTATAGGAGACAGGCTCTTATAGGAGACAGGCTCTTATAGGAGACAGGCTTCTATTTGAGCCAGGTATCCATTTCCTTAATGCACACAACTTTTGCTAATTTGCATAGTAAATTGTTTAATTTCAGCATTTTAATGCATTTCTTAATTTTATTTATTTTGTCTTAGTATACTCTGACTGTGCATGTTCAGGCAGTTCTTACTTTTCCCCACAAGAGGGCGATCAACCGATTTCTCCCGAAGTTGAATGGTTTTGTGTTGCCAGTTAGCTAGCAGTTCTCAGCTGTTAGCAGTCAATGGCTAGCCGTTTCTTACTGGCTATAAAAATTGTGGTCACTAGTTACCACAGCCACAAAGTCAGAAGACCGGCCTACTCAACCAATCAGATGAGGAATGGGATGGCGAGTATTCTGGTTCGTAGGAGAAACACCTCATTATCCAAAATTGCATGCCTCTATTTTCAAGTTTGTGGACCAAATAACTAAATACATTCAGGAACAAGAGTTGGCAACGTCACTAAAAATTCACAACATCGAGAAAGGTCAAACATTTTCGGCAAATGGGTAAAGTTGTGGACTCTCTTTTAGATGCCAAGTAGCTAACTGTTGCTACTCTCATCTAGTATAAGGGTTTCCGTTCCGAGAACAGAGGATGGTGGTCCTTCTGTAGCTCAGTTGGTAGAGCATGGCGCTTGTAACGCCAGGGTAGTGGGTTCGATTCCCGGGACCACCCATACGTAGAATGTATGCACACATGACTGTAAGTCGCTTTGGATAAAAGCGTCTGCTAAATGGCATATATTTATATATATATTAGAGGAGCCGGTCATCTGATTGGTCGAGGAGGCGGGCCTTCTGACTCTGTGGTCTCTAAAGATCCCGTGGCACTGATGAAGCTGGTCATCTGATTGGTTGAGGAGGCGGGCCTTCTGACTCTGTGGTCTCTAAAGATCCCGTGGCACTGATGAAGCTGGTCATCTGATTGGTTGAGGAGGCGGGCCTTCTGACTCTGTGGTCTCTAAAGATCCCATGGCACTGATGAAGCTGGTCATCTGATTGGTCGAGGAGGCGGGCCTTCTGACTCTGTGGTCTCTAAAGATCCCGTGGCACTGATGAAGCTGGTCATCTGATTGGTTGAGGAGGCGGGCCTTCTGACTCTGTGGTCTCTAAAGATCCCATGGCACTGATGAAGCCGGTCATCTGATTGGTCTGACTGTATATCAAACTGTATTCCAATCAGTGCCTTCAGAAAGTATTCATTCCCCTTCACTTAATCCACATTCAGACTGAAATCAAAACGGATTAGATAGATTTTTTTTCAGACCCATTCAGATCCCATTGACATGAATATACACATCAATACATGTTAGAATCCACAGGCAGCGACTACAGCTTGGATATATATATATATATACACACATTTTTTTCTGTACAGGCTTCTTTCTTTTCACACTGTCAATTACGTTAGTATTGTGGAGTAACTACAATGTTGTTGATCCATCCTCACTTTTCTTCTATCACAGCCATTAAACTCTGTTTTAAAGTCACCATTGGTCTCATGGTGAAAAAAACTGTGCGGTTTCCTTCCTCTCCGGCAACTAAGTTAGGAAGGACGCCTGTACTTTTGTAGTGGTTGGGTGTATTGCTATATCATCCAAAGTGTAATTAATAACCTCACCATGTTCAAAGGGATCGTCAATGTGTTTAGATGTCCCCATATACCAATAGGTTCCCTTATTTGTGAGGCATTGGAAAACCTCCCTGGTCTCTGTGCTTGAGTCTGCTTGAAATTCACTGCTCGACTGAGGGACCTTACAGATAATTGTATGTGTGGGGTACAGAGATGAGGGACCTTACAGATAATTGTATGTGTGGGGTACAGAGATGAGGGACCTTACAGATAATTGTATGTGTACAGAGATGAGGGACCTTACAGATAATTGTATGTGTGGGGTACAGAGATGAGGGACCTTACAGATAATTGTATGTGTGGGGTACAGAGATGAGGTAGTCATTCAAAACTCATGTCAAACACTCTTACTGCACACAGAGTGAATCCATGCAACTTATGTTAAGCACATTTTTAATCCTGAACTTAGTTAGGCTTGCCATTACAAAGGGGTTGAATACTTAAACTGAACACAGTTCCGCTTTTCATTCATTTGTTAAACCCTCTCTGGGATATGTGGGACGGTAGCGTCCCAGCTGGCCGACATCCAGTGAAAATGCAGAGCGCCAAATTCAAATCAATTACTATCAAAATTTAACTTCCATGAAATCACACATTCAGTATACCAAATTAAAGCTACACTTGTTGGGAATCCAGCCAATGTGTCAGATTTCAAAAATGCTTTATGGCGAAAGCAAACGATGCTATTATCTGAGGATAGCACACCAAGCAAACAAACACAGACCATCATATTTCAACCCTCCAGGCACGACACAAAACGCAGAAATAAAGATAATTCATGCCTTACTTTTGACGAGCTTCTTCTGTTGGCACTCCAATATGTCCCATAAACATCACAAATGGTCCTTTTGTTCCGTTAATTCCGTCGATATATATCCAAAATGTCCATTTATTTGGCGTGTTTGATCCAGAAAGACACAGGTTCCAACTCGTGCAGCATGACTATAAGAGTTATCTGTAAGCTTTGTCCAAACATTTCAAACTACTTTAGGTATTTTTTAACGTCAATAATCGATCAAATTGAAGACGGGATGATCTGTGTTCAATACCGGAGGAAAACAAAGTGTCGTGAGCTTTCAGGTCACGCGCCTCTAACAAAAGAGTACACATCCCTCAAGCCTCATTCTGAACAGTGTTACTTCTTCATTTCTCAAAGGAAAAACCTCAACCAATTTCTAAAGACTGTTGACATCCAGTGGAAGTGATAGGAACTACAAGAAATCTGGATTCCCAATGAAAAACCATTGAAAAGACAGTGATCTTAAAAAAATAAAAAATTATAATCTGAATGGTTTGTCCTCTGGTTTTCACCTGCCAAATAAGTTCTGTTATAGTCACAGACATGATTCAAACAGTTTTAGAAACTTCAGAGTGTTTTCTATCCAAATCTACTAATAATATGCATATCTTAGCTTCTGGTCATGAGTAGCAGGCGGTTTAATTTGGGGCACGCTTTTCATCCAAAATTCCCGAATGCTGCCCCCTCTATCCTAGAGAAGTGTTGATACGTAGAATGTATGCACACATGACTGTAAGTCGCTTTGGATAAAAGCGTCTGCTAAATGGCATATATTATATATTATTATTATTATTATTGTTGATAAACACAATACCACTTTGACATTATGGGGTATTGTTGGTAGGCCAGTGGGAATGTCTTTTATACATTTCATCTATTTTAAATTCAGACTGTGACTCATCATCATTTCATCTATTTTAAATTTATTTATTTTTTATTTTATTTTTTTATTTCACCTTTATTTAACCAGATAGGCTAGTTGAGAACAAGTTCTCATTTGCAACTGCGACCTGGCCAAGATAAAGCATAGCAGTGTGAACAGACAACACAGAGTTACACATGGAGTAAACAATTAGCAAGTCAATAACACAGTAGAAAAAAATGGGCAGTCTATATACAATGTGTGCAAAAGGCATGAGGAGGTAGGCGAATAATACAATTTTGCAGATTAACACTGGAGTGATAAATGATCAGATGGGCATGTACAGGTAGAGATATTGGTGTGCAAAAGAGCAGAAAAGTAAATAAATAAAAACAGTATAAAAACAGTATGGGAATGAGGTAGGTGAAAAGGGTGAGCTATTTACCTATAGACTATGTACAGCTGCAGCGATCGGTTAGCTGCTCGGATAGCTGGTGTTTGAAGTTGGTGAGGGAGATAAAAGTCTCCAACTTCAGCGATTTTTGCAATTCGTTCCAGTCACAGGCAGCAGAGTACTGGAACGAAAGGCGGCCAAATGAGGTGTTGGCTTTAGGGATGATCAGTGAGATACACCTGCTGGAGCGCGTGCTACGGATGGGTGTTGCCATCGTGACCAGTGAACTGAGATAAGGCGGAGCTTTACCTAGCATGGACTTGTAGATGACCTGGAGCCAGTGGGTCTGGCGACGAATATGTAGTGAGGGCCAGCCGACTAGAGCATACAAGTCGCAGTGGTGGGTGGTATAAGGTGCTTTAGTGACAAAACGGATGGCACTGTGATAGACTGCATCCAGTTTGCTGAGTAGAGTGTTGGAAGCCATTTTGTAGATGACATCGCCGAAGTCGAGGATCGGTAGGATAGTCAGTTTTACTAGGGTAAGCTTGGCAGCGTGAGTGAAGGAGGCTTTGTTGCGGAATAGAAAGCCGACTCTGGATTTGATTTTTGATTGGAGATGTTTGATGTGAGTCTGGAAGGAGAGTTTGCAGTCTAGCCAGACACCTAGGTACTTATAGATGTCCACATATTCAAGGTTGGAACCATCCAGGGTGGTGATGCTAGTCGGGCATGCGGGTGCAGGCAGCGATCGGTTGAAAAGCATGCATTTGGTTTTACTCGCGTTTAAGAGCAGTTGGAGGCCACGGAAGGAGTGCTGTATGGCATTGAAGCTCGTTTGGAGGTTTGATAGCACAGTGTCCAATGACGGGCCGAAAGTATATAGAATGGTGTCGTCTGCGTAGAGGTGGATCAGGGAATCGCCCGCAGCAAGAGCAACATCATTGATATATACAGAGAAAAGAGTCGGCCCGAGAATTGAACCCTGTGGCACCCCCATAGAGACTGCCAGAGGACCGGACAGCATGCCCTCTGATTTGACACACTGAACTCTGTCTGCAAAGTAATTGGTGAACCAGGCAAGGCAGTCATCCGAAAAACCGAGGCTGTTGAGTCTGCCGATAAGAATTTGGTGATTGACAGAGTCGAAAGCCTTGGCGAGGTCGATGAAGACGGCTGCACAGTACTGTCTTTTATCGATGGCGGTTATGATATCATTTAGTACCTTGAGTGTGGCTGAGGTGCACCCGTGACCGGCTCGGAAACCAGATTGCACAGCGGAGAAGGTACGGTGGGATTCGAGATGGTCAGTGACCTGTTTGTTGACTTGGCTTTCGAAGACCTTAGATAGACCTATATCCATCCTGCCCTGCCTATAGCAGTTTGGGTCCAGGGTGTCTCCCCTTTGAATAGGGGGATGACTGCGGCAGCTTTCAATCCTTGGGGATCTCAGACGATATGAAAAAGAGGTTGAACAGGCTGGTAATAGGGGTTGCGACAATGGCGGCAGATAGTTTCAGAAATAGCGGGTCCAGATTGTCAAGCCCAGCTGATTTGTACGGGTCCAGGTTTTGCAGCTCTTTCAGAACATCTGCTATCTGGATTTGGGTAAAGGAGAACCTGGAGAGGCTTGGGTGAGGAACTACGGGGGGCGGAGCTGTTGGCCGAGGTTGGAGTAGCCAGGCGGAAGGCATGGCCAGCCGTTGAGAAGTGCTTATTGAAGTTTTCGATAATCATGGATTTATCGGTGGAGACCGTGTTTCCTAGCCTCAGTGCAGTGGGCAGCTGGGAGGAGGTGCTCTTGTTCTCCATGGACTTCACAGTGTCCCAGAACTTTTTGGAGTTGGAGCTACAGGATGCAAACTTCTGCCTGAAGAAGCTGGCCTTAGCTTTCCTGACTGACTGCGTGTATTGGTTCCTGACTTCCCTGAACAGTTGCATATCACGGGGGCTATTCGATGCTATTGCAGTCCGCCACAGGATGTTTTTGTGCTGGTCGAGGGCAGTCAGGTCTGGAGTGAACCAAGGGCTGTATCTGTTCTTGGTTCTGCATTTTTTGAACGGAGCATGCTTATCCAAAATGGTGAGGAAGTTACTTTTAAAGAATGACCAGGCATCCTCAACTGACGGGATGAGGTCAATGTCCTTCCAGGATACACGGGCCAGGTCGATTAGAAAGGCCTGCTCACAGAAGTGTTTCGGGGAGCGTTTGACAGTGATGAGGGGTGGTCGTTTGACTGCGGCTCCGTGGCGGATACAGGCGATGAGGCAGTGATCGCTGAGATCCTGGTTGAAGACAGCGGAGGTATATTTGGAGGGCCAGTTGGTCAGGATGACGTCTATGAGGGTGCCCTTGTTTACAGAGTTAGGGTTGTACCTGGTGGGTTCCTTGATGATTTGCGTTTCAGACTGTGACACATCATCATTTCATCAGTTTTAAATTCAGGCTGTGACACATCATCATTTCATCTATTTTAAATTCAGGCTGTGACACATCATCATTTCATCTATTTTAAATTCAGGCTGTGACACATCATCATTTCATCAGTTTTAAATTCAGACTGTGACTCATCATCATTTCATCAGTTTTAAATTCAGACTGACTCATCATCATTTCATCTATTTTAAATTCAGGCTGTGACACATCGTCATTTCATCTATTTTAAATTCAGGCTGTGACACATCATCATTTCATCTGTTTTAAATTTTGACACATCATCATTTCATCTATTTTAAATTCAGGCTGTGACACATCATCATTTCATCTATTTTAAATTCAGGCTGTGACACATCATCATTTCATCTATTTTAAATTCAGGCTGTGACACATCATCATTTCATCAGTTTTAAATTCAGACTGTGACTCATCATCATTTCATCAGTTTTAAATTCAGGCTGTGACTCATCAAAATGTGGAAAAAGTAATGGGATGTGAATACTTTCCGAAGGCACTGTAATCCCGTGTATGAAAGTACCATGTATGAATAATTAATTAAGTCCCATGAATAATGTATGTAACAAAATCTGTAACAAAACAAAACTTCCTTCTGTCCTCAGAAGAGGGGGTGGAGCCAATTAAATATATGTAAATATATGTAAATAAAGAGTATGTAAGTGGAATTAGGGAGGGGAGTTTCCCCTTTACACTGTAAAGGGGGACTAGAGAAGTGCCATGTAAGTCAATTATTATTAAATATTTTGTCCTCTTCCATAGCTTGAAGACGATGCCTTTGTACAGAGACAGAAACAGGTACAAAATCCCCCCAAAAAATTGGACTGCAAGGCCATGTTAAATTAAATAAATTAGAACGTAACAGGGCTGAAGTTCATCTGAAATCAGACACACAAAATAATAATAATAATAATAAATTCGGACAATTTCAACAACAAAAAAATTCAGTGAACATTTCTGTTTAGCTGTTTTATAATAATACATTTTAATCTAAAATCAAGGTGTGTTAATTTGTTAGTCTACAGGCCATTCTCAAAACAACGCAGTAACTATGAGTAAAAGGGCAAACATCATGATATAAGCCTGTAAACTGAGTTTGAATAAGACATCCGATTAACACGTAGCATTTTAAAACGGCTGGTTATCCTACATTTAATAAACAACCAAATCATTAATGACTCAATAAATGCATGTTTCTCATCTGGCCCGTGCAAACAGGTCGGCATTACGAGTCATCACACTCCCTCATCTGATTGGTGGAGGAGGCGGGCTTTCTGACTGTGGTAACTAGGGATGACTTCCATCATGTTTCCCCAGAGTTATTCATTCATTATGTCAATGTAACAAATCAAACATTACATCTCGTAAACAAGTCTACTAATCAAGGTAGTCATGGTAATTGATGGTAACCCCAAACACATCATTTAGACTTGGCGTTAATTTGAAACAGGCGTTAATTTGAAACAGGCGTTAATTTGCTGAAATGTGTGCCGTTGCGGTTAATGAAAAGGGACAGACAGTTATTTGAGACTGTGTTTAATTGAAGTTATGGGTAGCCAAGTCAGTACAGGCAACATTTTAAGTAAAAACATATGTTAGGCTACTAAACAATGGAAACAGATATTTGAGGCTACTAAACAATGGAAAACCTTCCAGATATGTTTTCCCAAAGGTAGGTACTAAACAATGTTTCCCAAAACAGATATGTTAGGCTACATGTTTTCCCAAACAATGTTCAGAAAACAGATATGTTAGGCTACTAAACAATGGGTCGTTCCATATGAATTCAATCCCTTCCTGACAGCACCCCCTTCGATTTGAACGAAAACCTTCCAGACATGTTTTCCCAAAGGTAGAAGTGTTCAGAAACCTTCCAGACACGTTTTCCCAAAGGTAGAAGTGTTCAGAAACCTTCCAAACATGTTTTCCCAAAGGTAGAAGTGTTCAGAAACCTTCCAGACATGTTTTCCCAAAGGTAGAAGTGTTCAGAAACCTTCCAAACATGTTTTCCCAAAGGTAGAAGTGTTCAGAAACCTTCCAGACATGTTTTCCCAAAGGTAGAAGTGTTCAGAAACCTTCCAAACATGTTTTCCCAAAGGTAGAAGTGTTCAGAAACCTTCCAAACATGTTTTCCCAAAGGTAGAAGTGTTCAGAAATGGACTTTTTGGAGCTGAATGACAAAACATCCTCAGGAGATAGAGATTATCAAAGTTGACCCATTTTTCAAACCCAACCCCACCTTATTGTGAGACATCCACGTCTTCATCACTGAAATAGAAACAAGGTTGAGTTTGATATCATGTGTAAACATGTCAGGTTTCGTTCAAGTCAAAAGGGAGGCAAGACAGTAGTTTGTGCCTGTGTTTAAGATACTCACTGGTGTTAATCAGATCTTCAGACACCTCCTCTTTCACTCCCAAAACGACTCCATCTTCCTCTTTTGAGATATCCTGCTCTTCCTCTCCAAAAGGTTCTTTCTCCTCTTTCACTGTAACATCCTCCTCTTCTTCTTTCACTGTGGCAGCCTCCTCCTCCTCCTTCCCCACTCCAAAAACGGCATCCTCTTCTTCAGCCTCCTCCTTCACTGTAATAACGTCCTCTTCCTCTTTCACGACACTGTTCACCAACGTACCCTCTTTCTCCGTCCAGCAGACCTCCTCCTCTTTACCAAGGGGGGAGTAACTTAGTGAGCTCATTGTCGGGAATGTTAGTCAACTAGCTTAGGTCAATATACCAACAAAAATATACTTATAGTAAGTAGCCAGCTGGTTTGACGAAAGATGGGGACACCGACGGTTCTTAACTCACCGAAGTAAAACATGAATCCTTTAACTTAATATATAAATTGTTACAAGCCGTTTGTTTATTTCTGGAAAACGTGTTGGTGAAAAGTTAATTAAGTTAGCTTCAGCTACTGGTACCGTCGAAACTGCCGTAGCAGCAGACAAACAACGACGTCCCGAACTGGATGTGAAATTAAAAAACCCGATTAACGGTACTAAGGTGTAAACATAAGTGTATTTAAAACACATTGCCTAACATCAATAGGACGTGTCTGGACACTTTTAACTCTTTTTTTGTTTGGTTTAGCAATATGCTACTGAAGAGTCGCTTCTTCTTCTTCTTCTTTATGATTTGTTTTGTCGGATTTGTCTGCATTACACCGCCGCCTACTGTACTGGAGTGGGAGGCCCGTCACAACCTACCTTTACTTCCGGTAATACTGGAACAAGGACAATTACCATGACAACTATTAACCCTCTTTAAAAACCCACCACCCCATTCCACTATTTAACCCTGTCTAATCCGAGTCCAGACCAGAACACTACCACCCCATTCCACTATTTAACCCTGTTTTATCCTAGTCCAGAACACTACCACCCCATTCCACTATTTAACCCTGTCTAATCCTAGTCCAGAACACTACCACCCCATTCCACTATTTAACCCTGTCTAATCCTAGTCCAGAACACTACCACTCCATTCCACTATTTAACCCTGTCTAATCCTAGTCCAGAACACTACCACTCCATTCCACTATTTAACCCTGTCTAATCCTAGTCCAGAACACTACCACCCCATTCCACTATTTAACCCTGTCTAATCCTAGTCCAGAACACTACCACTCCATTCCACTATTTAACCCTGTCTAATCCTAGTCCAGAACACTACCACTCCATTCCACTATTTAACCCTGTCTTATCCTTCTCCATACCAGTGGTCTGAGGACAGAACACACTCCTGCACACTTCTCACATCTAAGAATCTCCCTCCTCCATTTTGGAGGACATATATTTCCATTGTTAGATCGGTCACTCGAATATCTTGTCAATGTAATAGACAATCGTTGGTACTGTCCAATGGTTTTTATACTGCGTGTCCCACAGCAGCACCGACCGAAAATACACACACACACACACACACACACACACACACACACACACACACACACACAAATAATACATTGGTTTAACCTATTTAAAAAATAAGCAAATATGCAGTCCAAACACGTCAAAAATGTATTCAATTTTAACTGATAAATCCATTCATTTTAAAAACACTGTTTAAAAACAGTGAGGCAGACATGGTGTTTCCTAATAAATCCATTCATTTTAAACAGTGAGGCAGACATGGTGTTTCCTAATAAACCCATTCATT